>NW_027315768.1:2459663-2569663 GCF_026437365.1 Eucyclogobius newberryi | reverse complement strand
CGAGTACTGCCCCATGTGGACGAACACCAGCCCGATGTTCTGCAGGATCTTGATGCGCACGTCCTTGTGGGCGTTGGACACCTGGTCCAGAGCCATGCGGTAGAACTTCACGGCTTTGGGGTAATTCTTCTGCTTCAGGAAGATGTTTGCCATGTTGACCTTTAGTCGACCTTTTGGACACGCCAATAATCATCACTTTAACTATAGTAGAAAAAGCTTCAGTTGTTTCATCTGGACTCAGAAAAAATAGACGTTTCGACTCTCATCCAAGAGTCATTGTCAATAACAGAATTTAGGTCGAGAACTCCGATATTAATACTGTTCTGTGGTAAGACCCGCCCATTGGGCGGAGCCTTCCTGAAGTAGAAAGAGTTGTTTGTTTCAACAGAAACTCTCCCCTTGTATCTACCGAGCCTATTCAGAATCTTAATGGGCTATTAGAAACCTCTTTGTCTTTGTGAGACCCTGGCTCAACCACCCTGAGGACCTGATTAGCATCTAAATGTCCTTTGCCTGGTCCTCTACCTTTCCAGGGGTTCAGTATACCATTATAGATACCAGGAAGATTGAATCTTAGCCCTCCATTTCTGTTTAAAGAAGGTCTTTCTTTTTTAACAAAAATAGCTTCCTTGACTCCTCTTTCAAACCATCTTTTCTCCTGCTTAAAACCTTCACCTCACCGTCTTCAAACGAGTGATTAGAGGCTTCAAGATGGAGATGCACGGCGCTCTGTGGTCCTGAACTAGTATTTCTTCTGTGCTGATAAAGCCTCTTGTGCAGAGGCTGTTTTGTCTCACCTATGTAACGTTCTTTACAACTTTCTTCACTGCATTGGATCGAATAAACTACATTGCTCTGTTTTTGAGTCGGCAACTTGTCCTTAGGGTGAACCAGTTTTTCGTCTATTTTTTCAAACTGAGTCCAGATGAAACAACTGAAGCTTTTTCTACTATGGAACACGCCTGGACGAATGAGGGATTACACCGACATCACTTTAACTGTTCACGAGAAAGGTTCAACCCCCACTGTGACCCCGCTGTGGCCCCGCTGTGAGCCCGCTGTGACCCCGCTGTGACCCCGCTGTGACCCCGCTGTGACCCCGCTGTGACCCACACTGTGACCCCGCGGTGACCCTACTGTGACCCCGCTGTGACTCACACTGTGACCCTACTGTGACCCCGCTGTGACTCTACTGTGACCCCGTTGAGACCACGCTGTGACCCCGCTGTGACCCCGCTGTGACCCCGCTGTGGCCACACTGTGACCCCACTGTGACCCCACTGTGACCCCGCTGTGACCCCGCTGTGACCCCACAGTGACCCCGCTGTGACCCCACTGTGACCCCACTGTGACCCCGCTGTGGCCACACTGTGACCCCACTGTGACCCCACTGTGACCCACGCTGTGACCCCGCTGTGACCCTACTGTGACCCCGCTGTGACCCCGCTGCAGCTCACCTGCGTTGCTGAACATCTTGTTCTTGACGAGGACCTGGTAGGTGTTGAGGGCCTCTGGATACATGTCGTTGTTGGCGTAGTGATTGGCCAGATTGAGCAGCACCTGAGGACGCACAGGACGAGCTCAGATGCAGCACGTCACCGGGCCCCGAGCTGCAGCACCGGACCCCGAGCTGCAGCAACGGACCCCGAGCTGCAGCACCGGACCCCGAGCTGGGCCCCGAGCTGCAGCACCGGACCCCGAGCTGGGCCCCGAGCTGCAGCACCGGACCGTCAGCTGCAGCACCGGGCCCCGAGCTGCAGCACCGGACCCTCAGCTGCAGCACCGGGCATCGAGCTGCAGTACCGGGCCCCGAGCTGCAGCACCGGACCCTCAGCTGCAGCACCGGGCCCCGAGCTGCAGCACCGGGCCCCGAGCTGCAGCACCGGACCCTCAGCTGCAGCACCGGGCCCTGAGCTGCAGCAACGGACCCTCAGCTGCAGCACCGGGCCCCGAGCTGCAGCACCGGGCCCCGAGCTGCAGCACCGGACCCTCAGCTGCAGCACCGGGCCCCGAGCTGCAGCACCGGGCACCGAGCTGCAGTACCGGGCCCCGAGCTGCAGCACCGGACCCTCAGCGGTGCCCGGTGCAGCACCGGGCCCCAAGCTGCAGCACCGGACCCTCAGCTGCAGCAACGGACCCTCAGCTGCAGCACCGGGCCCCGAGCTGCAGCACCGGACCCTCAGCTGCAGCACCGGGCCCCGAGCTGCAGCACCGGGCCCCGAGCTGCAGCACCGGACCCTCAGCTGCAGCACCGGGCCCCGAGCTGCAGCACCGGACCCTCAGCTGCAGCACCGGGCCCCGAGCTGCAGCACCGGGCCCCGAGCTGCAGCACCGGACCCTCAGCTGCAGCACCGGGCCCTGAGCTGCAGCAACGGACCCTCAGCTGCAGCATCGGGCCCCGAGCTGCAGCACCGGACCCCGAGCTGGGCCCCGAGCTGCAGCACCGGACCCTCAGCAGCAGCACCGGGCCCCGAGCTGCAGCACCGGACTGCACTTACAGAGCTGCACTTACAGAGTAGGTCAGGTCCAGGTTGATGTCGGGGGACCCTGCCTGCTCTCGCTGTCGCACCAGCGCGCGCTCCTTCCTTCCAGCTTCTTTAGCCTTTTCCAGAGCCTCACAGAGAGATCACATGACCCGTGTTTAAAACAGTTACAAACATTAGACCCACATGGAGTCAAAGTGAGTGTCTGGTACCAGCTGTGAGGAGCCGCGGCTCTGGGCCATGCAGCTCTCCTCCATCAGCTCGTTCACTCTCTTCTCCAGCAGCTTGACCTTCTCCTCAGGCCTGAGACACAAGTCATGACTTTAGTGAGTCACATTCATTCTGCTCCTTTATATCTGCTGCTGTAAACGCAGTGTCCAGCCCCAGTTGGACTCGGGCGCGGTCACTGCGGCACAGCTTCCTGCTGGACACTTACAGGTCTTCATTCTTGGCCTCCAGGGGCGGAGCTGGACCTCTGGACTGACCGAGCGGATCAAAGGAGCTGCCTGGAACCCAAACATGACCAATCACAATTTGACCGTGTAAAAAACATGTAAGAAACATGTAAGAAACTAAGATTTTACATGAGGTGGTTTCCTTGGTGAGCTATAACTATTCTACCCTCAAGCACGACAGTGACGTGTGCGACAGGCTCATTCTGACAGGCTCCTTCTGACAGGCTCCTTCTAAGATAAGATAAGATAAGATAATCCTTTATTGTCCCACATGGGGAAATTTCATTGGTGCAACGCAGGTAGATACAGAGGTAGATACAGAAGAACAGATCACTTATAGGAAGTCTGAAAAACACTTTCAGTAGAAGATCTCCTATAAACAAAAACTCCTATAGACAAAACCTCCCATTTCACAACAAGGGATGAAGGGGAAATAATAAAGATAAAAATAAATAAATAAATACATAAATACCATTGCATGTGATCACGACAGTAATTGCACATATGACGGAATTGCACATGGTTAGGTCAGTATTGCACATGTTCAGTACTAACAGTGTTTGTTATAAAGTCTGACAGCAGCAGGAAGGAAAGACCTACGAAACCTCTCCCTCCCACAGCGAGGGTGGATCAGTCTCTCACTGAAGCTGCTCTCCAGAGCGGACAGAGTGTCCTGCAGGGGACAGAGTGTCCTGCAGGGGGCGACACTCATGGTCCAGCATAGATGTGAATCTAGCCAGGACCCTGTCCATCACCTCCTGCACCGAGTCCAGAGCACAGCCCAGGACGGAGCTGGACTTCTTGATGACTCTGTCCAGCCTCTTCCTCTCCCTCTCTGTGATGCTGCTGCTCCAGCAGGCCACACCTACAGGAGCTGATGCACCACAGAGTCAGAGAAGGTCTTCAGTAGCAGCCCTGTCAGGAGCGGCCCTGTCAGGAGTGGCCCTGTCAGGAGTGGCCCTGTCACTCCAAAAGACCTGAGTCTCCTCAGGAGGTGGAGCCGACTCTGGCTCTTCCTGTTCAGTCTGTGTTATGAGTCCAGTTTGTGGTTCAGATGAACACCCAGGTACTTGTATGAGTCACTCTCTCAATGTCCCGTCCCTGGATGTTCACTGGTGAGGGGGGCGTGGCCTGTCCCGTCCCTGGATGTTCACTGGTGAGGGGGGCGTGGCCTCTGTGGAAGTCCACCACCATCTCCTTGGTCTTCCCCACGTTGATGAGGAGGTGGTTCCGCTGACACCAGTCCACAAAGTCCTGCGCCAGTCCTCTGTCCTCCACATCATCGTCTGTGATGAGTCCGATGATGGCAGAGTGGTCAGAGAACTTCTGCAGGACACAGCTGTCCGTGTCATGTCTGAAGTCTGCAGTGTAAAGGGTGAAGAGAAAGGGCGCGAGGACAGTGCCCTGGGGCGCCCCTACACTGCAGGTCCCCCACACTGCAGGTCCTCACACTGCAGGTCCCCCACACTGCAGGTCCCCCACACTGCAGGTCCCCACACTGCAGGTCCCCCACACTGCAGGTCCCCCACACTGCAGAACCCCACACTGCAGAACCCCACACTGCAGGTCCTCCACACTGTAGGTCCCTCACACTGCAGGTCCCTCACACTGCAGGTCCCCCACACTGCAGGTCCCCCACACTGCAGGTCCGAGTGTCAGACACACAGTCCCGGGCTCTCACAAACTGGGGTCGGTCTGTGAGGTAGTCCAGGATCCACTCTGCAGGTCGTACTCCACACCAGCCGTCTCCAGCTTGTCCCTCAGGAGCTGATGGTGTTGAAGGCGCTGGAGAGATTGAAGAACAGGATCCTCACAGAGCTGCCAGGCTTTTCCAGGTGAGAGAGAGAGCGGTGCAGCAGGAGATTACGGCGTCCTCCACTCCGATGCCAGGCCGATATGCAAACTGCAGCGGGTCCATGGCTGAACTCACGGTGGAGCGGAGGTGGTCCAGGACCAGTGTCTTCATCAGGACGAGAGCCACTGGCCTGAAGCTGTTGAGGTCTTTGGCGCGCGGTGTCTTGGGCACAGGTACCAGACAGGAGGTCTTCCAGACCTGTGGTACCACCCTCAGCTTCAGGCTCATGTTGAAGACATGCTCCATAACTCCACACAGTTCATCTGCAGGACTTAAGGAGCCTGGAGCTGATGCCGTCAGGTCCTGCTGCCTTCCTCACTTTAATCCTCTTCAGCTCTCTCCTCACCTGTGCTACTGTGACAGTCAGTGGTTGGCAGGGGGACCGTGTGCTGGGAGAATGGGTGAGTCCAGGCGAAGTGGGGAGCTGATGGTCCGGAGCAGAGGTGTGAAGGGGAACGGGGGTGGGCCATTGTCCAGCTGTGGAAGAGGGAGCATGCAGCTGTGCAGGGGGAGGGGCGGGTGATTGATCAAATCTCAAGAAGTGAGCATTTAAATCATTCACCCACTGTAGATCCCCCTCTGTCTGGGCAGGGGGGATTTTGAAGCCCGAGATGGTTTTCAGGCTTCTCCACACTCCCTGAATGTTCTTCTGCTGCAGCTGCTCCTCCATCCTCCTCTTGTAGCCGGCCTCAGCCTGCCTGATCTTCCTCCTCAGCTCCTTCTGCACAGTCTTCAGCTCCTCCTTGTTCCCTGACCTGAAGGCTCTCTTCTTCTCCTTCAGCAGAGCCTTCAGTTCACGGTTAATCCATGGCTTGTTGTTTGGAAAACACTGCACCGTCCGGGAGGGAACAATGTTCTCAAAACAGAAGTTGATGGAGTCCGTGATGCACTCTGTGATGGTGTTGATGTCCTTCCCATGTGGGTCATAAAGCTCAGTCCAGACAGTGGTGCTGAAGCAGACCCTCAGAGCCTCCTCATTCTCAGCAGACCACATCCTCACCTCACGGGACACCACAGGCTGCCTGCGCACGATGGGTTCATACACAGGCCTCAGATGTACAAGGTTGTGGTCCGAGCTGCCCAGGGGAGGGAGGGGGGAGGAGGAATAAGCCTCTTTGGTGTTGGCAAAAAACATGTCCAATGTTCTATTGTCTCTGGTGGGGCAGGTGACATACTGGGTGTATGTTGGTAGAACAGAAGAGGGAGGAGCGTGGTTAAAGTCACCAGAGACGAGGAAGAGAGCCTGTGGGTGCTGTGTTTGCAGCTACAAGTGCAGGAGAGCAGTGCTTCACAAGCATCTTCAGCATTGGCAGACGGGGCCACATAGACTGCGATCAAAATCACATGTGAGAACTCCCGGGGCAGATAATATGGCCTCATGCCAATAGCCAATAGTTCAATATCCTTGTTACATAGCTGCTGCTTCACTGTGCAGTGTTCGGGTTTGGACCAGCTCGTGTTCACATACACAGCCAGGCCTCCACCTCTTTTCTTCCCACATTTCTCTCGTTCTGTCCGCCCGCAGCAGATGAAAATTGTCCAAACCTACAATAGAGTCTGGCATTTCTGCTGTTAACCAGGTCTCTGTGAAAATCAAGACGCTGCTGTCCCTATAAGTCCTCTGGGACCGCATGAGGCTCGCTATTTCCGTCATTTTATTTTGAAGGGACCTCACGTTACCCATGACTACGGCGGGAACCGGCTTTCTATTTCCTCCTCTCTTCTCTTGGAGTTTACGTCCAGCCCTTTTGCTTCTCTGCGTTTTCCTTAGGATGTCCGCCGGGATAACGTGACGATCTCCGGGTAAGACGACTGTTCTCCACAGTTTCATGAGTTCTTCCTTTGTGTAAACGCGGTACGGCGCCGGCCGGGGGGCGCGGGGGGGCCGGGGGGCTCGGAGCCGAGGCACATCGCGACAAAAACACCCGATCCAGCCGAATAAAGTCAAAACAAGTTGAAATAAAGCGATTCCAGTGCGTGTCCCGATTGTTCGTGAAGTTCCTCTTTTATATAAACGTGTACTGGCGGCATACTGTACGTCAGCGGGCTGGGGGCTAGCTCAGAGCTAGCTCACATCACGACGGCACGACAAAAAACACTCAAATCCAGCCGAAAAAAGTCAAAAACAGTTGAATTAAAAACGATTCCAGCGCGTGTCCCTATCGTACAGTAAAATAGAAAAAAATATTTACAAAATATAGCAGATAAAGCACAATAAGTGTGAGAAAAAAGAGGAGCGTTTACACCGACAGGCTCATTCTGACAGGCTCATTCTGACAGGCTCCTTCGTCACAGTGTTTATCGCCTTTGGTCCATTCGGCATCAGATTAAACATGACGTCATCGTCCTTTTTACAATACAAATGAAACAAATCATTTCAATACAATAACAGTTACTTTCTGCTCGCTCCAGCTCGCTTTTGCTGCTTTACTCATTTATTTTGCTTTTTAATCAGTTTTTGTCTTCCAAACATTTTTGCTTTTGACTTTTTCAAGTAAACCAACATGTGACATGTCCGGGAGAAGAACAGACGCTGAGGAAATATCAACAAGATATTCATGAGCTGAAAACACAGATATTTGTTGTAGAATCTGAAAAATGACTCCACGATACAATTCCAGTGTCATCCTGTGGTAAGAAGTCCACATTTTATACAAGAAAAACTGCTACTTTCAACCTAAACCGCAGTGACTGTGTCGTTCTCAAAACTGTCTAAAGACCAGAAAGACCAGGATGTTTCTTGGATCAAACTCAGTGCAAAAGGCAGAGGGAGGATCGTGACCTCGAGGTCACGGATACGTTTATATGAGATGCTGCAATACGACATGGAAAGATCAACACACACTGTTTTCCCAGCGCCACAGTGAGTGAGAGAACGTCACTCCTTCCTAATGTTTTGGCCAAACATGGAGGAGTGAAACAGCTGACTGTGCTTGTGGTGCAGTCGACATGCAGCGAGAACAGACTGAAGTTTAGAAAAGAGACTTCTTGAAGTCCACGTGCGGATGAAATGGAAATCAAAACATTCATAAGTTGAACTGTTCTAAACATTGACAGGAAGAGAAACAAGTTTAGCTGCTTCAGCTGAACACATGGCTGTCCAAAGAGTGTGCACCATCTGGAACATTCCTCCTGAAGATGTGAGACAGGTTCTGCTCTGACAATGTTCAAATCGAAACAAAAAAAATGTGTTGCTGTGTTTATGACTGTTTTGTGACTTTAATGCATTTTTCCTGTTGTCTTGTGTGTGAAATGTGCGACACAAGTAAACGTCTCTTACATTGCGCTTTTAAACTACTTTATTGAAGTTTCACATGTTTACATAAAAGTACAGTGTACACAAAATTAAAAAAACATATGTATATACAAATACACTTCCTGTTTGTTTGAATAAAGTTGATCTGTCAATAACAGTTTGTGAAATTGTCATTTTCGTCCGTGTTTTCCATATTTGAGTTGTACACATGGAGATGAGCTGAGTCTGTTTGCTCTGGAGTGAAGCATTCTTGTAGCAGAGCACACACCACGGAGCAGTAATCCAGGTTCAAAATGAGTCCTATTGTTTTTAGACACGCCCATATTTCATGTTCAAACTTTTTAAACTTATATATCGCTCTGTTTAGTTTGTTTTGGGATGAGTTATGTCAGAGATGAACAGAGGCAATGGTTCTTTACATTTTTGATAACATCAGTGTCAGATTAAAGTCAGGTTTGATCATTTTAGTGAGCGAGCTTTCCTTGGTTTAAACTTTAAACATTTTGTGAAATGTCCCGACATTTTGATGACACAAAACTGCAGAGCCTCAAAAAATGCAAGATTTTTTGACTTTGTGAGACTGAGGGCGGAGCTAGTGGGACTGAGGGTGGAGCTAGTGGGACTGAGGGTGGAGCTAGTGGGACTGAGGGTGGAGCTAGTGGGACTGAGGGTGGAGCTAGTGGGACTGAGGGCGGAGCTGGTGGGACTGAGGGCGGAGCTGGTGGGACTGAGGGCGGAGCTAGTGGGACTGTATAGCAATGAATGAAGTCTCCTGCAGCTTCTCCTCTTTCTGGTCCAGAACGAACTGTTTAAGGAGCTCTTATGGTTCATTCACGTTTGTAAATCTGACTCTGAAAGGGGCGGTGCCTCACTCGCCCTGAACCTCACCACATGTCACTGCTCTTTTGTTCAGTAAATTCATGACCCGTTCATAGAGTGTGAAACAGCCCCAGGACAGACCCTCATTAAGATAAGATAATCCTTTAATATCACACAAGGGGAAATGTGGTTGTTCCACTGCAGTAGAAACAGGAGGAAAGGACAGATTCTAGAAGTTTCAAACACACTCTTAATAGAACTCTTGTGAACAAAACAAAATTACACATGCAAGTTTAAAGTTCACTTATATCATGTATAAATAATTCATACAATTCTGAGGAAAGTCCATCAGGACCGGGACATTTTCCACATTCAGTTGTTGAATTGCATGTTTGACTTGTCCAGGCGGCTGGACGTGTGGGCGTCTCTCTGGACGTGTGGACGTCTCTCTGGACGTCTCTCTGGACGTGTGGACGTCTCTCTGGACGTGTGGACGTCTCTCTGGACGTCTCTCTGGACGTGTGGACGTCTCTCTGGACGTGTGGACGTCTCTCTGGACGTCTCTCTGGACGTGTGGACGTCTCTCTGGACGTGTGGACGTCTCTCTGGACGTCTCTCTGGACGTGTGGACGTCTCTCTGGACGTGTGGACGTCTCTCTGGACGTCTCTCTGGACGTCTCTCTGGACGTGTGGACGTCTCTCTGGACGTGTGGACGTCTCTCTGGACGTCTCTCTGGACGTCTCTCTGGACGTCTCTCTGGACGTGTGGACGTCTCTCTGGACGTGTGGATGTCTCTCTGGACGTCTCTCTGGACGTGTGGACGTCTCTCTGGACGTGTGGACGTCTCTCTGGACGTCTCTCTGAACGTGTGGACGTCTCTCTGGACGTGTGGACGTCTCTCTGGACGTCTCTCTGGACGTGTGGACGTCTCTCTGGACGTCTCTCTGGACGTGTGGACGTCTCTCTGGACGTGTGGACGTCTCTCTGGACGTCTCTCTGGACGTGTGGACGTCTCTCTGGACGTCTCTCTGGACGTGTGGACGTCTCTCTGGACGTCTCTCTGGACGTGTGGACGTCTCTCTGGACGTGTGGACGTCTCTCTGGACGTCTCTCTGGACGTGTGGACGTCTCTCTGGACGTGTGGACGTCTCTCTGGACGTCTCTCTGGACGTGTGGACGTCTCTCTGGACGTCTCTCTGGACGTCTCTCTGGACGTGTGGACGTCTCTCTGGACGTCTCTCTGGACGTGTGGACGTCTCTCTGGACGTCTCTCTGGACGTGTGGACGTCTCTCTGGACGTGTGGACGTCTCTCTGGACGTCTCTCTGGACGTGTGGACGTCTCTCTGGACGTGTGGACGTCTCTCTGGACGTCTCTCTGGACGTCTCTCTGGACGTGTGGACGTCTCTCTGGACGTGTGGACGTCTCTCTGGACGTCTCTCTGGACGTCTCTCTGGACGTCTCTCTGGACGTGTGGACGTCTCTCTGGACGTGTGGATGTCTCTCTGGACGTCTCTCTGGACGTGTGGACGTCTCTCTGGACGTGTGGACGTCTCTCTGGACGTCTCTCTGAACGTGTGGACGTCTCTCTGGACGTGTGGACGTCTCTCTGGACGTCTCTCTGGACGTCTCTCTGGACGTGTGGACGTCTCTCTGGACGTCTCTCTGGACGTGTGGACGTCTCTCTGTACGTCTCTCTGGACGTGTGGACGTCTCTCTGGACGTGTGGACGTCTCTCTGGACGTCTCTCTGGACGTGTGGATGTCTCTCTGGACGTCTCTCTGGACATGTGGACGTCTCTCTGGACGTGTGGACGTCTCTCTGGACGTCTCTCTGGACGTGTGGACGTCTCTCTGGACGTGTGGACGTCTCTCTGGACGTCTCTCTGGACGTGTGGACGTCTCTCTGGACGTCTCTCTGGACGTGTGGACGTCTCTCTGGACGTCTCTCTGGACGTGTGGACGTCTCTCTGGACGTGTGGACGTCTCTCTGGACGTGTGGACGTCTCTCTGGACGTCTCTCTGGACGTGTGGACGTCTCTCTGGACGTGTGGACGTCTCTCTGGACGTCTCTCTGGACGTGTAGACGTCTCTCTGGACGTGTGGACGTCTCTCTGGACGTGTGGACGTCTCTCTGGACGTCTCTCTGGACGTGTGGACGTCTCTCTGGACGTCTCTCTGGACGTGTGGATGTCTCTCTGGACGTCTCTCTGGACGTGTGGACGTCTCTCTGGACGTGTGGACGTCTCTCTGGACGTCTCTCTGGACGTGTAGACGTCTCTCTGGACGTCTCTCTGGACGTGTGGACGTCTCTCTGGACGTCTCTCTGGACGTGTGGACGTCTCTCTGGACGTCTCTCTGGACGTGTGGATGTCTCTCTGGACGTCTCTCTGGACGTGTGGACGTCTCTCTGGACGTGTGGACGTCTCTCTGGACGTCTCTCTGGACGTGTAGACGTCTCTCTGGACGTGTGGACGTCTCTCTGGACGTCTCTCTGGACGTGTGGACGTCTCTCTGGACGTCTCTCTGGACGTGTGGACGTCTCTCTGGACGTGTGGACGTCTCTCTGGACGTCTCTCTGGACGTGTGGATGTCTCTCTGGACGTCTCTCTGGACGTGTGGACGTCTCTCTGGACGTGTGGACGTCTCTCTGGACGTCTCTCTGGACGTGTGGACGTCTCTCTGGACGTCTCTCTGGACGTGTGGACGTCTCTCTGAACGTCTCTCTGGACGTGTGGACGTCTCTCTGGACGTGTGGACGTCTCTCTGGACGTCTCTCTGGACGTGTGGACGTCTCTCTGGACGTCTCTCTGGACGTGTGGACGTCTCTCTGAACGTCTCTCTGGACGTGTGGACGTCTCTCTGGACGTGTGGACGTCTCTCTGGACGTCTCTCTGGACGTGTGGACGTCTCTCTGGACGTCTCTCTGGACGTGTGGACGTCTCTCTGGACGTCTCTCTGGACGTGTGGACGTCTCTCTGGACGTCTCTCTGGACGTGTGGACGTCTCTCTGAACGTCTCTCTGGACGTGTGGACGTCTCTCTGGACGTGTGGACGTCTCTCTGGACGTCTCTCTGGACGTGTGGACGTCTCTCTGGACGTCTCTCTGGACGTGTGGACGTCTCTCTGAACGTCTCTCTGGACGTGTGGACGTCTCTCTGGACGTGTGGACGTCTCTCTGGACGTCTCTCTGGACGTGTGGACGTCTCTCTGGACGTCTCTCTGGACGTGTGGACGTCTCTCTGGACGTCTCTCTGGACGTGTGGACGTCTCTCTTCTGGAATGATGGAGCCGTTTGGAGCTTGGACAGAAGATCTACTTTTATCTTTAATTCTTTCTTGTAATTTAATGCAGCTTGAGCAATTTTTCCATTATTGTCAATATTTGTGCTTTTAGTTATATGAAATAGTAATTCTGAATGTATTAGTTTAATCTGAGATTTGGAGGATTTAGTTTAAGACTCAGTTATTACATTATCATATTTGGCATTTTTAATTTTGTTTAATTCTTCACTTTGATTTTGAAGAAAACGTTTAACTCTTGAAATGTAAGAATTGGTCACACATTTTAAAGAGATTATTCTATGGATTTCTAGTCTTAATTGGTTTATTGCATCTACATTGTGGAAACATTGAGTCTGGACCATCAAGTGGTCAGAGAAACCACTTCATATCGTTTTGTAGTTAAAGGCTTTCAGATTTGAAGAAATATAAATACCATCAATTCTAGTTTTGGTTTTAGTGTCAAAAAGCGTAAAGTCAATAGTTTTAGGACGTTGTTGTTTACAGAGCTCTGTAAACAACAACACATTGGTCATTCAAGTCTGTCACAGTATTAAAATCAGCACAATCATAACTATACTATATATAAAGTAAGTAAACATTCTTTTAACTTACAAAATCATTTACATTTACTTTGTCTCGCATGTGCAGTGTAAACATTCATCATTCTATATTTCATATTTCTATAGAAACCAACAGGAGCATCTGTTTTATCATTTCAACATCAATATTGTGCCCGCTCAGAGGGCAGAGGAGTGGGATTGTGCCCGCTCAGAGGGCAGAGGAGTGGGATTGTGCCCGCTCAGAGGGCAGAGGAGTGGGATTGTGCCCGCTCAGAGGGCAGAGGAGTGGGATTGTGCCCGCTCAGAGGGCAGAGGAGTGGGATTGTGCCCGCTCAGAGGGCAGAGGAGTGGGATTGTGCCCGCTCAGAGGGCAGAGGAGTGGGATTGTGCCCGCTCAGAGGGCAGAGGAGTGGGATTGTGCCCGCTCAGAGGGCAGAGGAGTGGGATTGTGCCCGCTCAGAGGGCAGAGGAGTGGGATTGTGCCCGCTCAGAGGGCAGAGGAGTGGGATTGTGCCCGCTCAGAGGGCAGAGGAGTGGGATTGTGCCCGCTCAGAGGGCAGAGGAGTGGGATTGTGCCCGCTCAGAGGGCAGAGGAGAGCTGCTGCCCTGATCTCTGAGGCGCTCGGAGCTCGGGCTCTCATACTGTTGCTCATTAGTGAAGACTCCTCCCCTTCACCCTGGGGGTTGTGGGCGTGGTCTGAGGATGGCAGTGGGGGCAAATTTGAGGTCGTAGAGCTGGATTCTTCAGTTATTAGTGGTTCGTCGGAGTGTAGATCCTGCTCTGGATAGTTGGAGGAACCAGGCTGGGCAGGAGGCTGGTCAGGAGGCTGGTCAGGAGGCTGGGCAGGAGGCTGGTCAGGAGGTGCATTTTCGTTGGCTCCAGGAGGAGCTTAGTAGAAGCGGGAGCTGGTCTCTGGCGACTTGGTTTAACCGGGCTGCGCACTGATCACAGGCGGCGTTTTTTTAGGCCAGGCACTGCGTTCAGGCGAAGTCCGGGTGCCACTGGTCGCAGTCGGCCGCTGTTCGGGCCGGTCACTGCGCTCAGTGGAAGCGCCCAGAGAGTGGCCTGGCTGATGAGTATCACGCCGCACCTCCAAGCCTCTAGAGGGCGGCGGAGGCGGCCGGGGTTCAGGATGCTCAGATGTGGTTGTTTGCTGGGGCGTGGCTTTGTAGCAGGCTGCTCTGTGGTCAGATTGGACACCTGGACTGTCGTTGTCATCAGTGTCTGCTTGTGCATTTGTGGGCGGTGCATTTGTGGGCGGTGCATTTGTGGGCGGTGCTTTAGACTTCTTGTCGTGTGAACTGGGGCGTGTGAAATGTGAGCGTGCTCCTCACAGGGAGCACAGAGCTTCAGACGCACAGTCCTTAGCCTTGTGTCCATGGTCACCACATCTCCAGCATTTGACCAGAGGACATTGTCTCACCTGGAGGTGGAGGGACAGATGAAGCAGAAGTTTATCTGTCCAGGGAAGATGATGCGGCCGTTGTTTGGACCGAGCGAGATAGAGTTAGGAATGTTCACAAACTGTCCATTTGAGTCCTTCAGCAGTTTCACTTTATACTTCCGTATTCCGTACCAAAAGCCAAATGTATCACTGGTTTAGTTGTTTGGATGATGTTGCAGAATCTGTGCAGGTTCAGAACCGGTCCAGAACTTCACTATAATGTTGGTAGTGTCTATTTGTCTCGAGGACTCCAAGGTCCAGTCCTTCCATTTGTCATCATTACTTTTAGAGGAGTGAATTTCCCAAAAATGGCCTGAGCGGCGCCTCATGGTAGAAGCACATTTCATAGTCTCTTTTGTTCTGTAGCTCAATGAAAGAGACGACATCTGAGGCAGTGATCCAGGAGAACTCACCTACAGTCGGCTTGGAGGAACCCTCCACCGCTGAACTTTAAACACACCAGAACTGTCCAGGGTTTTGTCTAGACATGATTAAGAACGCCTTACATTGCCTTGCACACTTACATTAAAACAATTACACGTGCAGTTCATTCATAGGTTTTAGATGATTGAGGTGTGTGTGCTGTTGTATATATCATTATTGTGTCGTGTGCTTCATCTGCATCTTCTTGTCTTTATAGTATATATTTATAGTTTGACTCATTCATCCTTCTTCTACCGCTGGCTTTGTTAAGTGTGGAGACTGAAAGAGTGGTGACCCGTGAGGTCCTCACCTCTGGTCAGGGCCGAGCTGAAGCCTGCTGCTCGGATGGCGGTCATGGGCCGTGCAGCTCCGTCCTGTGGGAGAGTCACACACACCTAAAGGTCAAGAGCACAACTAAAGAGACACAGAGTGGACGACACTAGGGCCACTTCAGCCTCTGTGTTCAGGGACCGCCTGGTACAGGCTGTAAATGTTACTTTCAATGTTAGAACCCGTTTTCTTATTTTCATTATTAGATGATTAGTTGGGGACAGAGCATGTTAATGACCACACATGAACACACATGACACACATGAACATACGCGTGTCATGTATGTTCATGTGTGTCATGTGTGTCACGTGTGTGTCATGTGTGTCACGTATGTTCATGTGTGTCACGTATGTTCATGTGTGTCACGTATGTTCATGTGTGTCACGTGTGTCATGTGTGTCACGTATGTTCATGTGTGTCACGTATGTTCATGTGTGTCACGTATGTTCATGTGTGTCACGTATGTTCATGTGTGTCACGTATGTTCATGTGTGTCACGTATGTTCATGTGTGTCACGTATGTTCATGTGTGTCACGTATGTTCATGTGTGTCACGTATGTTCATGTGTGTCACGTATGTTCATGTGTGTCACGTATGTTCATGTGTGTCACGTATGTTCATGTGTGTCACGTATGTTCATGTGTGTCACGTATGTTCATGTGTGTCATGTATGTTCATGTGTATCATGTATGTTCATGTGTGTCACGTATGTTCATGTGTGTCATGTATGTTCATGTGTGTCACGTATGTTCATGTGTGTCATGTATGTTCATGTGTGTCATGTATGTTCATGTATGTCATGTGTGTCATGTGTGTCATGTATGTTCATGTGTGTCATGTATGTTCATGTGTGTCACGTATGTTCATGTGTGTCACGTGTGTCATGTGTGTCACGTGTGTCATGTGTGTCACGTATGTTCATGTGTGTCATGTATGTTCATGTGTGTCACGTATGTTCATGTGTGTCATGTATGTTCATGTGTGTCACGTATGTTCATGTGTGTCATGTATGTTCATGTGTGTCACGTATGTTCATGTGTGTCACGTATGTTCATGTGTGTCACGTATGTTCATGTGTGTCATGTATGTTCATGTGTGTCACGTATGTTCATGTGTGTCATGTATGTTCATGTGTGTCATGTATGTTCATGTGTGTCACGTATGTTCATGTGTGTCATGTATGTTCATGTGTGTCACGTATGTTCATGTGTGTCATGTATGTTCATGTGTGTCATGTATGTCATGTATGTTCATGTGTGTTCATGTGTGTCACGTATGTTCATGTGTGTCATGTATGTTCATGTGTGTCACATATGTTCATGTGTGTCATGTATGTTCATGTGTGTCATGTATGTTCATGTATGTTCATGTGTGTCATGTATGTTCATGTGTGTCACATATGTTCATGTGTGTCATGTATGTTCATGTGTGTCATGTATGTCATGTATGTTCATGTGTGTTCATGTGTGTCACGTATGTTCATGTGTGTTCATGTGTGTCATGTGTGTTCATGTATGTTCATGTGTGTCATGTATGTTCATGTGTGTCATGTATGTCATGTATGTTCATGTGTGTTCATGTGTGTCACGTATGTTCATGTGTGTTCATGTGTGTCATGTATGTTCATGTGTGTCATGTATGTTCATGTGTGTTCATGTGTGTCACGTATGTTCATGTGTGTTCATGTGTGTCACGTATGTTCATGTGT
The DNA here is from genome assembly GCF_026437365.1 of Eucyclogobius newberryi. Classification (NCBI taxonomy): domain Eukaryota; kingdom Metazoa; phylum Chordata; class Actinopteri; order Gobiiformes; family Gobiidae; genus Eucyclogobius; species Eucyclogobius newberryi. The sequence goes on along the minus strand of NW_027315768.1, from coordinate 2,553,044 downwards.
GTTCATGTGTGTCATGTGTGTTCATGTGTGTCATGTGTGTCATGTATGTCATGTATGTTCATGTGTGTTCATGTGTGTCACGTATGTTCATGTGTGTCACGTATGTTCATGTGTGTCACATATGTTCATGTGTGTCACGTATGTTCATGTGTGTCATGTATGTTCATGTGTGTCACATATGTTCATGTGTGTCATGTATGTTCATGTGTGTCATGTATGTCATGTATGTTCATGTGTGTTCATGTGTGTCACGTATGTTCATGTGTGTTCATGTGTGTCATGTGTGTTCATGTATGTTCATGTGTGTCACATATGTTCATGTGTGTCATGTATGTTCATGTGTGTCATGTATGTCATGTATGTTCATGTGTGTTCATGTGTGTCACGTATGTTCATGTGTGTTCATGTGTGTCATGTGTGTCATGTGTGTCATGTGTGTTCATGTGTGTTCATGTGTGTCATGTGTGTTCATGTGTGTCATGTGTGTCATGTGTGTTCATGTGTGTCATGTGTGTTCATGTGTGTTCATGTGTGTCATGTGTGTTCATGTGTGTCATGTATGTTCATGTGTGTCATGTATGTTCATGTGTGTTCATGTGTGTCACGTATGTTCATGTGTGTTCATGTGTGTCATGTGTGTCATGTGTGTCATGTGTGTTCATGTGTGTTCATGTGTGTCATGTGTGTTCATGTGTGTCATGTGTGTCATGTGTGTTCATGTGTGTCATGTGTGTTCATGTGTGTTCATGTGTGTCATGTGTGTTCATGTGTGTCATGTGTGTCATGTATGTTCATGTGTGTTCATGTGTGTTCATGTGTGTCATGTATGTTCATGTGTGTCATGTATGTTCATGTGTGTCATGTGTGTTCATTTGTGTCATGTGTGTCATGTATGTTCATGTGTGTTCATGTGTGTCATGTATGTTCATGTGTGTCATGTATGTTCATGTGTGTTCATGTGTGTTCATGTGTGTCATGTGTGTCATGTATGTTCATGTGTGTTCATGTGTGTTCATGTGTGTCATGTATGTTCATGTGTGTCATGTATGTTCATGTGTGTCATGTGTGTTCATTTGTGTCATGTGTGTCATGTATGTTCATGTGTGTCATGTGTGTCATGTATGTTCATGTGTGTCATGTGTGTCATGTATGTTCATGTGTGTCATGTGTGTCACGTATGTTCATGTATGTTCATGTGTGTTCATGTGTGTTCATGTGTGTCACGTATGTTCATGTGTGTCATGTATGTTCATTTGTGTCATTGTATCATGACACACATGACATCAACTCACACACAGGTTCTATACTTGACGTGCACAAATGTACTGCCATACTAATATTTACTAGTTTGAAATATTTTTATTCCCTTTTGAACACCTGTAGTTCAATTGAACTTTCTCATGATAAAATGACAAGTTATGAGCGTGATGAATATCCTACATTAACTCATACAAATGTATTTTGATGTCACAGTGTTTTCATTATGATTATTCAAATCAGGGTGTGAAAAATATTTATTCATTTCTGATAGATAAATAGCATTTTTATCATTAGAACTTTACAGATTTGAGCAGAGGTCTGAGCGGGGGAGAGACATGTGCTTTGTGAAGAAACAGAACCTGAACAGATCAGGAGCCACAGGTAAAAACACAGTGTGATAAAGTGAAGATGACAGAAGCTGCTGGAGCTGTGACTGTCACACTAATGTGACTGAAGACAAACACATGACCTTTCATCACCACATGAAGAGTTTGTCACTAAGATCAGTTTAAACTATAGAAATAGTGAGCTCATAATGACTTTGTGCTGAAACATGTCTGTGATATCAACATTTCACATCAAGTCCATGTTCCTGCTGCTGATGCATGAATCTGGACTTTGTTGCACAAATGTGCAGCAGGTGAAAGACAAAGAACTATGACTATGGCCTATAAAGCTTTAGATTTATTTTACATTATGTTTGGGGCGCGGCCCAAATTGAGTTAGACAGCCCTGGTGTAATTACTTCTAGAGTAGTATTTTTTTTATTAATGTTTAATAGTTAGATGAGGCCATTATTATTATTTTTGATTAGTTGACTAGTAAAATGATTACAATAAAAATAAACTTAATAAAGACCCATTGAAGCAAATAAAAGGTGTAACTATGGTAAATGAAGGCTTGTAGGTGGAGAATCTTTATGAATAATGTGTGTTATTGATATTCAGACATAAAGAGTGAGTCTGTGGGACACTCACCTGCACTGCTCCTGTCAGCGGTCGGCCCAGCGACGACGCCAGCGGCGCCCGAGCCTCCAAACACACGTTTAGTTTAGATTTCACACATTTTATGAAACACACTTAATGAAACTGGCACGACTCGAGGGCTGGACAATCCCAGTGAACGTGTACAAGGAAGTGATGGCTCCAAAGGCCTGTTCATTCCTGTCGACATTTCAATGATAAAAAACTAAATGTATGAGCTTCACTAAACGACCCTCTGATTCACTGAATGTCACATCCTGAGCACAGCGCCCCCTGGAGGACGCTCACATGTGTCTGAGGCTGTCACATCCTGAGCACAGCGGCCCCTGGAGGACGCTCACATGTGTCTGAGGCTGTCACATCCTGAGCACAGCGCCCCCTGGAGGACGCTCACATGTGTCTGAGGACAGTGTCCCCTGGAGGACGCTCACATGTGTCTGAGCACAGCGGCCCCTGGAGGACGCTCACATGTGTCTGAGGACAGTGTCCCCTGGAGGACGCTCACATGTGTCTGAGGACAGCGTCCCCTGGAGGACGCTCACATGTGTCTGAGGACAGTGTCCCCTGGAGGACGCTCACATGTGTCTGAGGACAGCGTCCCCTGGAGGACGCTCACATGTGTCTGAGGACAGCGTCCCCTGGAGGACGCTCACATGTGTCTGAGGACAGCGTGCCCTGGAGGACGCTCACATGTGTCTGAGGACAGCGTCCCCTGGAGGACGCTCACATGTGTCTGAGGCTGTCACATCCTGAGCACAGCGCCCCCTGGAGGACGCTCACATGTGTCTGAGGACAGCGTCCCCTGGAGGACGCTCACATGTGTCTGAGGACAGCGTCCCCTGGAGGACGCTCACATGTGTCTGAGGACAGCGTCCCCTGGAGGACGCTCACATGTGTCTGAGGACAGCGTCCCCTGGAGGACGCTCACATGTGTCTGAGGACAGCGTGCCCTGGAGGACGCTCACATGTGTCTGAGGACAGCGTGCCCTGGAGGACGCTCACATGTGTCTGAGGACAGCGTCCCCTGGAGGACGCTCACATGTGTCTGAGGACAGCGTCCCCTGGAGGACGCTCACATGTGTCTGAGGACAGCGTCCCCTGGAGGACGCTCACATGTGTCTGAGGACAGCGTGCCCTGGAGGACGCTCACATGTGTCTGAGGACAGCGCCCCCTGGAGGACGCTCACACGTGTCTGAGGACAGCGTCCCCTGGAGGACGCTCACACGTGTCTGAGGACAGCGTGCCCTGGAGGACGCTCACACGTGTCTGAGGACAGCGTGCCCTGGAGGACGCTCACATGTGTCTGTTCCAGACTTTCGAATGTTTTCATTTACAAACTTTTTTCATATTTTGAAACTTATAGGAGCCGAGAGCCACAAACACGTGACGATGAAGTCGTTTTGATGCCTCCACCTTCATGTGGCCTTGGAACATATGGTTGGTATAACATCGAAATGCTTGAATTTTTCCAATTTTACAATAAAATTTACTACTTTTTGTAGTTTGGATCAGCTTAGCATGAAGCTGGAGGGCCGTATTTGGCCCCCGGGCCACAGTTTGGACATGCCTGCTTTAAAGGCTCTATATTAGGACAGAGCACCCTCAGCCCAGGCCTTTCTTACCCCAAGTGAGGACACCAGCGGGCGCAAGCCCATGGCAGTGCCCGCTGCAGTGCCCATCATGGCAGTGCCCGGAAACTTGGCTGTCATCTGAAACACAAAGGAGAATGAACCAGGGCCTAAACCCACATGTGACTCTGTTGCAGTCGCACTCACTGGAGGTCGTCTGCCATGACTGGTCCTCGCCGCCTCCTGGAAACCAACGTCATTGTCCAGCTCCTGAAGCAGCAGAAAACAGATGAAGCAGCAGCAGCAGCAGCAGGACTACAGAGGGTCCAGGACTAAAGAGGGTCAGGACTAAAGAGGGTCAGGACTAAAGAGGGTCCAGGACTACAGAGGGTCCAGGACTACAGAGGGTCCAGGACTACAGAGGGTCCAGGACTAAAGAGGGTCCAGGACTAAAGAGGGTCCAGGACTAAAGAGGGTCCAGGACTACAGAGGGTCCAGGACTACAGAGGGTCCAGGACTACAGAGGGTCAAGGACTAAAGAGGGTCCAGGACTAAAGACGGTCCAGGACTACAGAGGGTCAGGACTACAGAGGGTCAAGGACTACAGAGGGTCCAGGACTACAGAGGGTCAGGACTAAAGAGGGTCCAGGACTACAGAGGGTCAGGACTAAAGAGGGTCAGGACTAAAGAGGGTCAGGACTAAAGAGGGTCCAGGACTAAAGAGGGTCAGGACTAAAGAGGGTCCAGGACTAAAGAGGGTCAGGACTAAAGAGGGTCCAGGACTAAAGAGGGTCAGGACTAAAGAGGGTCCAGGACTACAGAGGGTCCAGGACTACAGAGGGTCCAGGACTACAGAGGGTCCAGGACTACAGAGGGTCAGGACTAAAGAGGGTCCAGGACTAAAGAGGGTCCAGGACTAAAGAGGGTCCAGGACTAAAGAGGGTCCAGGACTACAGAGGGTCCAGGACTACAGAGGGTCCAGGACTAAAGAGGGTCAGGACTAAAGAGGGTCCAGGACTAAAGAGGGTCCAGGACTAAAGAGGGTCCAGGACTAAAGAGGGTCCAGGACTAAAGAGGGTCCAGGACTAAAGAGGGTCCAGGACTAAAGAGGGTCAGGACTAAAGAGGGTCCAGGACTAAAGAGGGTCAGGACTAAAGAGGGTCAGGACTAAAGAGGGTCCAGGACTAAAGAGGGTCAGGACTAAAGAGGGTCCAGGACTAAAGAGGGTCAGGACTAAAGAGGGTCCAGGACTAAAGAGTTTTTTTTTGTTATTTCTTTGCAGATATAATTAGGGATCATCTCAAAATGGGTTAAAGCTGAAAAGATGCAATTTTTTTTTTCGTCTCTCTCTGGCTACAGTAGGACTACAGTGGAGCTACAGCAGGACTACAGTGGACCTACAGTAGGAAGGCAGTAGGACGACAGCGGGACTACAGCAGGACTACAGCAGGACTACAGTAGAACTAGGTCCTAGTACTACTTCTTGTAACCGCGTCTAAAGTGTGGCCGCGGCGCAGCTTTAGCTCGTCTGCGGCTTGAACTCACCTCGGTGTCAAACGCGAGGTTATAGTCGTTATAACCCGAGTAAAGGTCGTCCTCCTCCACGGCTAAGTGCACATTCTCCATTTGTGACAGACAGCGGAGAATATCCCACTGTTTTGTTAAAATGTGTCGTCTTCTTTGGTTGCTGGGATACCAAGGAACGCCATTGGGCTTCTTCTTCTTCTTTGAATATATTCCGCAGGCTGTACGCGGGTGTAGCGCAGTGCTGCCCCCTCTGGTTATTCTTCTTCTTCTTTTCTTTGACTTCCGGCACGCCGGGCACGTTATGGTGCGTTGCTGCCTCTCACGGTAAGAAGGAGTCATCGCAGGGGTTTATTAATAAGATCTAAGAAGCCTTTATTTGTCCACACAAAGGGGAAATTCCGGTGTTGCAACACAAGTAGGTACAGATTACTTAAAGAAAGCTTTAAACAAAAACACTCTTAATAGAAAAAAACTCTTATAGACAAAACCTCTTAATAAGAAGTAAAAAAATAAATAAAACATTTAAATAAAATATAAAAATAAAGAAATAATAGTAACAATAGTAACACTATTATTTACAGCCTTTAATAATAATAAACTTATATAATTTAAGAAAGAAAGACAGAAAACAGTGTGCTCTTTTACAGTCTGCCAGCATCACTTCAGTTTGAGGATCGGTTAGACTCTCCTCTCATTGCCAGATCCTCCTTTGACACACTTGTTACGGGCTCCCCCGCGCAGTGGCATAATGGTACAGTCCAGGAACAGCTGTTGATGTGGTAGCGCTGTACTTGTGTTTGTATGTACTGTGTATAACTGACTAGACAATATACTGATTCATATACATCTGTCTTGAGTCTTCTTGATACACACAAACAAGCTTTGTTTTTTCTCAAGGAAAATGTTGTGACGCTAGCTTGAGCTAACAGTCGCTAGCGTGGCAACGAGCATTCCACCGCCCGAGGAAATGAAGCTAACCGGTGATATTGCTAACAACTGGGACAATTTCAGGACAGAATTTGATGACTATTCTTTGGCCTGTACAAGCTGTAACATTGAGGCGCTTAATGGGAAGTGAAAGCCGCCATGTCTACAAACACAACTTGACCCTGTCAGCGGAGCAACAAGAGGACGTGACGGCTATTTTGGATGCACTGGAGAGCTACTTCAAGCCCCAAAGAAATGTCATATTTGAAAGATACGTGTTTGGAAACTGCAAACAAGACGAAGGTGAGCCTATTGACTCATTTGTAACAAAACTGAGAGAGAAGGCTGCTTCATGTGACTATGGTGAACTAAGAGAGGAACTAATACGGGACAGGCTTGTCCTAGGCATCAGCGATGAGAGCGCGCGGCGGCGCCTGCTCAGAGAAAAAGATCTCACATTGACGTCTGTGATTGACATTTGTAGGGCAGCTGAAATGACTGACATGAAGTTAAAATTGATGTCCCAGGACCGGCCACTGGACAGTGTTCATGTCACAAACAGGCGTCAGCAGCGGCCATTACAGCGCACAGAAGAGCCACACAACATGCAAAGGATAATCAATGACAAAGGATGCAGATACTGTGGTGGTGCACACAAACAGTGACGTAGTGCATGCCCGGCTTTTGGAAAAACATGTCGTAGATGTGGCACACAAAATCATTTTGCCAAGGTGTGCCTGAAGAATTCCGGCCCCGATCAAAGAGTGAACACGGCAGATGATTTCAGCAGCGAAGAGGACATGGACAACCAGATCTATTGAGCAGAAACCATCGGAGCTGTGAACGGACAAGGAAAAAAATGGTTTGCCAATTTGAAATTCAATGGAGTTTTGCAAAGGTGCCAGCTGGATTCAGGAGCAACCTGCAACGTGATGAGCATCAAAGATAAGAAAAAACTGCCCCCCAATGTTCCACTATTGCCCTGCAAAGCCAGGCTCCTACTGTATTCTGGGGAAATGCTTAAAGGTGGTATGGACGATTTTTTCAGCATTTTTTTTTAATCATATTTCCTCGTGTCGTGGATAAATCATTTGTCCTGCCACGTATCAATCATAAAACGCACCTATCGCTCACCTGCAGCCGCGTGCGGTTCGTCCCCACGTTTCCGCGTGCCTAAGCGCATGGATCTATCGTAATATAGTTCCCTCAGTGTACGGGGCAAATGAAGACGGAGAAAGACTGTTCGAGCTGACGCAGAAGTGGACGGAAATCTACGGGAGACGAGCGACGCGATGCGCTCCGTTGCGCTAATAAACAAACGCACATGTGTGTTGTATCAGTCCACACGGGGGCGTGGCATGCGCACTTCCGCCTGCGTTCTCAAATCGCCGAAAATCGTCCATACCGCCTTTAATTCAGATGCAGATGTGTTCAGTGGCTTGTTCAGTCTCTCCCTGGGGAAGTTCATTTTGAGCTAGACAGCAGTGTAGCTCCTGTACAAGCTTCACCCAGAAACGTCCCTGTGGCACTCCGAAGCGCCGTCAAGACTCAGCTGGACAAACATGAGAAAGACGGTTACATAACCCCAGTATCTGAGCCAACCGAATGGATAAGCAACTTAGTGTTTGTCAAGCAGCCTGAAAAACTCAGAATTTGCATTGACCCAAAGGCCCTCAATAAAGCCATGAGGCGCTCTCACTACCAAATGCCCACACTCGATGACGTACTGTACAAACTCCCTAAGGCCCGAGTCTTCACACTTGTGGATGCACGTGATGCTTTTCTACAATGTAAATTGGACAGAGAAAGCAGCTACATGACAACATTCTGGACTCCGTGGGGCAGGTACCGATGGCTCAAGCTGCCTTTTGGAGTATCTGTGGCACCGGAAGTGTATCAACGTAAGCAGCATGAACTTTTGACAGGACTCAGAGGGGTTGAGTCAATAGCAGATGACATACTCATTGTGGGGTGTGGGGACTCCGATGCTGAGGCAATGGCGGATCAAGACACAAAGTTGATTGCACTACTGGAAAGGTGTCGTGAGATAAGACTGAGATTGAGCATCAAGAAGTTGCAGTTTAAAGTAAAAGCGGTAAAATTTCATGGACACATTCTGTCAGGAGAGGGCCTACGCCCGGACCCTGAGAAAATAAGAGCGGTTCAGGACATGCCCCACCCACTGATGCTAAAGCAGTCCAAAGATTCATAGGGTTTGTGACCTACCTTGCCAAGTTTCTGCCACGCCTTTCAGAAGTGAGTGAGCCACTGCGTCGGCTACTGGACAAGGATGTGATGTTTCACTGGCCTAAACATGAAGCAGCAGTGCTGGAGATCAAACGGTTTGTCACAGCAGCACCAGTTTTGAAATACTACAATGTAACAAAACCAGTCACAATTCAAAATGACGCAAGCCAGAAGGGACTAGGACCCCGTCTCCTACAAGATGGACAGCCAGTTGGATTTGCATCTCGTGCACTAACACAGACTGAGCAGAACTATGCACAAATTGAGAAGGAGTGCTTGAGCATTGTATTCACATGTCAGCGCTTTCACTATTATCTATATGGCAGGGATGAGATAACAGCAGAAACGGATCACAAGCCGCTCATCTCAATCTTCAACAAGTCACTTTTGAGTGCACCGAAACGCCTGCAGAGCTTCTCACTTTGCAAAACTACAATCTCAAGGTAAGATACAAACCCGGCTCAGACATGCACATTAGTGACACTCTTAGCATAGCCACGGTTGCGTCAAAAACAATTGGGGACACATACAAACACCATTGCGTATGCCTCCTGCAGAGGGTACAAGAGAACATTGAAAGCATTAACCAGTCTGATTATCTGAATGTGACAAGCCAGCGCCTAGAACAGATCAGAAAACACACAGATGGGGACACTTGTTTACAAATGTTAAAGACAGTTGTCCTGCAGGGGTGGCCTGAGCACAAAGGAGTGACTCCTGTAGCCATTCGAGAGTATTGGTCTGTCAGGGATGAGATTAGCGCACAGGATGGGGTGCTCTTCAAAGGTCAGAGAATCATCATCCCAAGATCACTGCGCCCAGAAATGCTGAAACGTATCCACGTTAGTCATATTGGAGGCGAAGCATGTTATAGACAAGCAAGGGAGACTCTTTACTGGCCCAATATGCAGAGCGAAATAAAATACTTTGTTAGCCAGTGTTCTGCTTGTAATGAATATTCACACAGACAGCAGCAGGAAACAATGATGTCACATGCACTTCCCACACGTCCATGGCAAATCCTCAGCATGGACCTATACAAACAGGCCGGGAAAGACTTTCTGATAATGGTGGATCACTCTTCAGACTTTTGGGAAATAGAGCAGCTTTCCGACCTCACTGCAGAAACTACAATACGGAAGTGCAAGACACAATTTGCCAGGTATGGCCAACCTGATCGCATAATCACAGACTGCGGCCCTCAGTTTGACAATGAGACATTTAGAAAGTTTGCAAAAGGGTGGGGTTTTGAACATGTTATGTCCTCCCCGAGACATCCAAAGTCAAATGGGAAAGCTGAGTCTGCTGTAAAAATCGTAAAAAACAGCCAGTGCAGGGACTGATCCTTGGTTGGCTATACTGCAGTGGAGAAATACGCCCTCTGAGGATATAAACTACAGCCCAGCACAAAAATGAATGGCTAGGAGACTGAAAACGCCACTCCCTGTTTCAGACGCTCTCCTAAAGCCATGCGTGGTTACTGACGTGTCCGAAAAATTAAAGGCCAGGCACCAAAGGGCTAAGTTTTGGTACGACAGGTCAGCCAAGGATCTGCCTGAACTTCACACAGGCCAGCCAATCAGAATGCAGCCGCTGCCAGGAGATCGGACGGGCAGGTGGAGAAGAGGCGTGTGTCTTCAACAGGTGGGGCCCCGCTCGTATCTGGTGGACATTGAAGGGACCCGGTACAGGCGTAACAGAGTAGACCTGCGACCGGCAGAGCAGAATGCATCAGAGAGGTCACGGGACGAGCAAGGTCCTGATCAGGACACTGTGACGCAGGCGAGGGCAGAAAAGGACACACGAGAGACTAATACAGAGCTGCATGAGGAGTGCAGTGCCCAGTCCCCACAGGAGAATAGAACCAGCAGTGGCTGATTAAACCACCCAAAAGACTGAACCTTTAAAAAAAAAAAGGGGGTGAATTGTTATGTTATTCTGACTACTGAATGTTATTCTGTTTACATCTTGGTTACTGAAAGTTATTCTGTTTTTGTGTGAAATAACTTACTGTTCAGGTCATTTCTTGACTATATAGTTAATAACTATAAAAGGGGAGATGTTACGGGCTCCCCCGCACAGTGGCATAATGGTACAGTCCAGGAACAGCTGTTGATGCGGTAGTGCTATGCTTGTATGTACTGTGTATTGCCGAACTGACTAGACAATATACTGATTCATATACATCTGTCTTGAGTCTTCTTGATACACACAAACAACACTCTCCACTTTCATACATCTTTTTGCAGCTTCAAAAATGATTGAGATCCTGACTCTCTTGAATTACACTGCTACAGCTTCACACAACGGCAACCAAAGCAAGAACACTCTTTGTATCCACACAAATACAGCCGATTGTTCCCTCTGGTTTGGTTTCCTTCTTCTCCACACGTCTGACCGCTTCCGCATACAGCAGGCATGTCCAAACTACGGCCCGAGGGCCAAATGCGGCCCTCAGACCAATTTTTGGTTGGCCCAAACAACAAAAAGTAGTAACAGTCAAGCATTTTAATATTAATGTTCCAAGACTTATTAAAGGTGGAAGCATCAAACCTATGTCAAATGAAACATTTTGAATGATCCAATTTGTCATTCCACTAATTCAACATTGTCTGGTTGTTTGTGGGCCCTTCTACAGCTCTCTCCTTAGACGTCCCACTGCCCCAGCCAGGTGCGACCCTCCAGAGAGCAGGCACACCTCTTCACTCCGGCACATATTCTCTCATGTCCATAACCCTTTCGTAGGGTGGGACGCAGTAACAAACAGTCTGAATGATCCAATCTCACCTCTGAAGGTCAGACAAAGCAACGTGCTCTCAGTGTTTCCTCCTCACGAACACCAATAGTACTTGGAAAATCCCCTGGCCCCCTGAAATCCCCCCTTTCTTTCTTCCCACCATTCTGTATATATTATGTTTTCTAACGCTTTCTTTTGTTGCTCTTTTGAGGCGCAGTCAATAACTAAAAGTCCACTGCGGGTCACTTTAATATGTGACACTTCCTACGGCCCAGGACGTGTCAGCCGCTGAAGAGCCTGTCGCCCGTACACTTTTCTACTGTCCACTCTGACACAACCCAGTCTGATGTTAAAATGACCCCAAGCCTGTCCGATCACACGCTCGGTGGACTTGTGACACTCTAGTAATTGGAAGTTCATAGTTAGACGTGAAGCTTTAACAACAGCAGTGGCAGCAGACAGGGAACCGTCCCGCTTCCTGAAACAGCAGCCATCAGTAAAGACAACTATGCCTGCAGTCAGAGGTTCAAAAGAAAGATCAGACCGTGCCTTGGGCAAGGTCGTAGTAAGAGAAACACAGTCATGAGGAGAACCCTCTCGTGGCATTTCCGCTTCCGGTCCTGCGTACACCCTGTCCTCGCTGTGCCAGGTAGCTATTCAGTCCGTTGTTTCCAAAACTAACCACTTAAGCCATTAATTAACGCCTGTATTGTCGTAGTGCCGCGGTGTGGCTCAGCCCCGTCATGGTGCCTGTTGTCTGCCGCTTTGGTGGCTGCCACATCTTTTGAAGCTGGAGTCCGAAGTGTCGTTGCCGGCTATGATGCGATCAGCCATCACCCGTCAAGGGTGCGCGTTCACGAGCTTTTCCATGAAGTAGGTTCTGCCTCGGTATGGTGCGTGGGAATGACTATTTGTGTTTGAGCTAATCCAAACTTCTTATATTCACGGTTCGGGGTTGAGCCACCGGCCGTGGCTGCCTTCATGCCGCTGCTTGTCCCTGCCCTGTGCCATGGGCCTGTTTCATGTACGGACATGTAGTTTATTCCAAACCAAAGGATGTGCATCGAGAGTGGGCAATATTACAAATAATGAACTCAAAGGACTCAAAGGATATTTTATATCTGCAACAAAGAACAAAGTATTTAATATATAATAAATTATTGTAACTAACAGAATGGGCTCCTTTTTAATCAAAGTGGACGAACCTGTGTGCCTTATTGCGCTGTGTATGTTGGGTATGTTACATGCCCTGGCGTTGTCGGTCTTATATATTTAAATTTGTATCTGATGAGCGTCTTGAGAAGGTGGCTAATCACTCGGTATGCCACACTCACAAGAGAGGTTGTCAGCCATGTTGACGCCCTCTGCAGAAAATGCAGGCCAAGGTGGCAGTGTTCTTGATTTGTTTCTCATGAATAAGTGCAATGAGGCAGTAACCAACGTATAGTCGGGTAAGAACAGGTGACTGTAGCCACCGAGGCTAAGAAAAGAGAGCATGTGTCCACAGTCATGGGTTTAGGATGGGTCAGAATCATGTTTTTATGTTCAGGAGAAATACAATTATCTACACTAGACCCTGTTCATCCTAAGAAGTTCACAGATCTCCTATAGCATTGTAGCTTCTTCTGAGAGACTTGATAAAGCCGCACTTGTGAAGCCTCAGTAAGACATCTTTGGTGGCGGACAGACACGTTGAGACAGTGGGAGCCGCCAGCAGGAGATCATCCACATACTGCATCAGTATGACTCTCTGGCAGCTGAAAGGTTGAAAGCACTTTCTTCAGCACCTGGTTAAAGATTCCAGGATTTAATTTAAACCCTTGTGGCAATCTAGTGTATTGCAATTTTGCACCCTTGTGGGTGAACGCAAAAACATGTCGGACCTCAGGAGACAGCGGGATGTAGAAAAAGGCATTGTCCAATTCAATGGTGGTAAACCACGTATGAGATGGTTCCAATGTCTGCAAACTCCTGTACGGGTCGTGTACAGGGGGCATGGGTCTGTGACTAGTTCATTAATTATCCTAACGTCATGAGCAGGTCTAAATTGAGAGGGGTCCTTCTTAGGTACAGGTAGAATAGGAATGTTCCCGTTGGATGTTGATAGTTCCAGCACACCAGCAGCCCACAACCCAGCCCATGTCTCGTCAATACCTTGTATAGCTTGAGATTTGATACGATATTGAGGTATCTGCACCACGTTGGACAAATCCATGTTAAAAGTTAGAGCCTCTGTAGTGGTGCAGAGGCCCACATTGTAAGGTGAGGTAACATCTGCAACATAGCAGCAGCTTCATCATGGTCGGTTTGTTTGCGGCCATGATTACGAGGAATTTGTTGATGTTCAAGAACTGATTGGTTGATGGTTGAGCATGATATTTTGTATGCTTTCTCCGAGAGAGAGAACATAACTGGGGGTAGTTCAGTAGGATGCCAATCAGTAACAGAGGTTAGTCTTTTAGTCATTGGTCCTAAATCTTTTACCTGATGAGCCAGTGAGACAGCCAGGGACACGTGTGGCACGCTACCCTCAGACATTCTATACCAATCCAATTGTTCTTTGATCAGCTGACAATAAGCAGCTACACTTTCTTTTCCTACCAAAATTTATCACATCTTATAGTCCAAGTATGTCCGGAAATTTTAACATCAAATTCAGATACAGAGTGCAATGGAGGGAGTCCTGTGGTGCGTGGTAGGATGCCAGAGTGTCAATCCAGGGTCTCCATGCCAGGTACTGTGCACAGCCACGCCTTCTGTGATGTCGGTCTGGCTGGCCCAGTAAATGTCAGCAAAAGTTGGTGTCTCTTGGTCGTGCATTAAGTATTGTAGCAGTACTAGCAGTGCAGCATACAGATTGTCCATCCGGAAATGCAACAATTAGTCCTTTATCGAAGCATAAAATAGTGGCTCCAGTCTTCATCAGGAGATTGCGTTCAAGCAGGTTCAATGTCAGTGTGCAGAGGTTAAGTCCATGGCAGAGATTGGTGAGTCCCAGAGAAACCAACCAAGGAGAGTGACAGTCCGAATAGTTGGTTATGGTGGAGGTGGAGGTTGATGGACGAGTGCATGGCTCCGGTGTCCACCAGCATAGGTACAGCTTGTCCCTCCACCTTCACATGGAGCATAGGCTCTGCTTGACATGGCTCCTGCCTCTCTGGACACCCATAGTATTCCTTGTCTTCATGGCCAGTGTAAAACTGCCCACTGTGGGAGCCTCAGCATTTGGTTGTGCATCAGGTGGAGGCCTGTGCACAGCTGGTTGTGGGCAGGCTCGCACCCAACGGTCAGTGGATCCACAGTGATAGCATGTTCCTTCCTCCCATTGTTGATCAGTCTGAAATCCTCGACCACGACTTATTTCACCTCGGGCTCCTCCAAAGCCTCCTCTGAATCCTTCCTTAGAAACATCAACCTTTTTTATGTACTTTGTCTTTTAGATCTTTTACTTTCAGTTTTAGTAACTGTCCCTGCAATGTCTGTGTTTCTGATTTGTTACCTTTTTCCTTGCTACGGTGTTGAGTCAAAGAGTGCATCACGTTTCTCCTGAAGCGAGCATCATCACCATCCATGAGGTCAGGGTCCTTACTTTAACTTATTCTTTAACACTTGGGGAAAAGGGCTTCCATGACTGCGGACATGTATATTATTTTCCCTTTTGAGTTCCTCATTCGGTGTCTTCCTGTCACATATATCCACTGAGTTAAACACTTCTGGAATTATTCTTCTGGTCCATCCGTGGAAGTTCATGGTGTGAGGTCGGGAGTGTTGACGGCCTGATAAGGATATTTTTCTTTGATCATTGTATACAAAGTTTGAGCCCAAAAGCCAAAGGGCGCATTATCTGGTGCTCTATATAGTCCACTACGTTTTTGAGCTGTTTGATTTCATAGCTACTGCAACACTGACTCATTATGTCCCTGATGTCCCCAGCTGCCAGCTGGTGTCCGGCTTTTAGACTATTGAGAGCCCCGATCTATTTGGTTGGTCTGCGCAAAGCTCTCGGTGTTCTTAACAGAAGAGTGAGGACGTGAATGTCTCTGGCCTTCATTTTTTTGTACAAAAAGCAACCACGTACCTCTCCCAAACTGTCGGAGCATTTGGAGGCGCTGCTGGGATGTTTGGCCAGAGTTTTATCCACCAGCTGTGAGTGGAAGCGCGACCCGAATATCCTTCTTCGAACCCTAGTGTGGCAGTATAGCCTGCAGGCGGGCCCCTGCCACTGCTTAGACGTCGCTCCATAAATTGCCGTCTGGTGACGTCATTCGCCCTCTGACCTCACACACTTCCTGGTTGCTGCACATCGCTCCTCAGTCCAGGTATTTTAGTTTTATTACCATTTTAATGAGATAAACTTGAATGAAATTTAACTAGTGTTAATATTTAGTGTGCCGCGGTGCTACCATAGTCCCGCGTGGTGTGCGACCTCCGGGATGTACTGCGTGCTGTTGGCCGTGCGGCTACCACGGTGTAAAGCTTCGCTGTCCAAGCGCTAGCTGAGCCGTGTTACACCCATCTTGTTTCAGGTTCGTGGCCTGCTTTAGATAAGACCCTAGTGAAGTTCTACCAGTGTGGTTATACATTTCTCCTTCTGTAGGTGCCCCGGAGAAGACCCTGCCTTGCCTTTCTGTGAACTCCTACAACTTGTCTCAAAGTGCATGAACTAAATGGACTAAACTAAGAAAACAACGAACTGTTAAACCATTTATGATTGTATTCATAAATTATCAGTATTATTACTTAAACCTTGCCTCTGCCGTTCCAACAAGGAATGTGCATGTTTTAAATTGGTCCTGAGCCAAAACCTCAGGTGGCGTTGTTGGTAATTTGGGTTTGTAAACAGCTACAGAGTAAGAATAGTAAGCGCCAGTCCACTTTGCTACACTAGCATCGGAACCTAGCTTCAGCAGTGAGGCACCACGGACGGTTATCCCCCACGAGTCCGAAGGTTCGCTAGTCCGAAGGTTCACAAGTCCGAAAGTTTTAAAGGTTCGCTAGTCCGAAGGTTCACTGGTCCGAAGGTTCACTAGTCCGAAGGTTCCTCATAGGCTAAAGTGAAGGTGCATAGACGACATCGGGATATAGTCAGTCTGTAAAATGCGCACGAAGCACGAAGACACGCACTGGGGCTCGTCACGTTTAATGTACCAGCTGCTCACAGGAGGCTGTTGTACTGTGTATGTACAAATAACAAGGGAACATGAGAATCCTCCGTTCTATGCCCTCATTTGATCATAAGTATAGAAATACGCGTGATCCGATCACCGTAGAATTGGTAGTCAAAAAGGAAATTCAGATCGCCAAGACGGGAGTGTCTACAGAGCCGCGGCGCGCGGCCGAAACTGCTGGGCTATTTGAGTTAATTCATTCATTAATAATACGATAAGGAGCTCAGGCTATGCACAGAAACAAGTCGGTTATGGAAAATACGTGAGTTTAATCATAAAAAGTGCATCAACACTAGAAAAGTCTCAAAAGCCAGTGTGTAGGGCAAATAGAGGCGAGGAGAGCTGTGCGGACTCACACCTTCGGACCAGTGAACCTTCGGACCAGTGAACCTTAAAATTTTGGGGAAATTTCGGACTCGTGAACCTTTGGACTAGTGAACCTTAATATTTCTGAATTTTCGGACTAGTGAACCTCCGGACCAGTGAACCTTCGGACTCGTGGACAGCCACCCCGCGGACAACGTGGCTTAGTCAACACGTGCAACAGGTCGTATCTCAAGTGCGCACAACCACCACTAAGACCACGAAGTTGAATAAGCCCTCGTTGAACTGTTTTGTCCACGTATCTGATCAAAATGTCGGAGTCGGAGCTAGAAACGTTGCAGCTAGAAATTAAAGGTGCATTATATGAAGTGAATTTTGAACAACCGCTAAACGTGTGTGTGAGTTGCTCTTTTCTCGGTCCAGATATTAGTGTCACAGACAAAAATTGAGGACAACTTATTGCTCTGATCACAAGCCATGTTAAAAGAGCTGAATTAGCTGAGCTAGAATACGAGGGAATGTCCGAGTTGCTCAGTATTAAAGACACTATTGAAAATGCTAAAATGCCAGAGTTGGAATTCGCCCGACAAGGTGAAGACAAAGAATTAGATTTAGAAAAGATTTAGAAAAAGAGTTAAATGATTTAAGAACCAGGCTTCAAGAAAAAGAAGAAGCTATGCAGCCAACTACTAAAAAACTGACCCCAAAACCCACGCCAGTGCAAAAACGAGCCTCAGCGCTTCAAGATAACCCTATGTGGCACAAAGACTTTAAGATAGCAGGCCAAATTGGTGAGCCCGGAAAAAGACAAGCTCACATTGTCTAGTTTGGCCAGGCAAATGGAAAGTGGGTTCAGTAAAGGCTACCAAGAAGACGAGATAATAGATGCAGTGATCTGTGCCATCACACCAGGTTTGCAGTTGAGGAGCTACCTAGAAGGTAAAGGGGACCTCACTCTTCCTGCTCTGCGTAGGATCCTCAGGTCTCACTATCTGGAGAAAGGTGCCACTGAACTGTACAAGCAGCTCTCCTCTGAGGTGCAAAGCAGTAAGGAGGCTCTACAAAACTTCTTTCTGAGGGCCATGGACCTTCGGCAGAAGATTCTCTTTGCATCCCAAGAAGCAGAGTCAGGTCTGAAATATAATCCTGCCTTTGTCCAAAACTTATTCTTGCATACCATCCTGACTGGCTTGCAAAGTGACAGTATCAAGAGCGACATGTAGCCCTACCTTCTCTAGGAAACCACATGAAGTTAGGTAACCCTAACCCTAACCCATGAAGTCTTGTTGGAGAAAGTTAATATGGCGTGTGCAAATGAAAAGGAACGACAAGACAAAAAGAAACATGCTGTTACCCAGAGAGCGACTGCAGTTAATGTCGTTCAGTCCAGCGACACCCCAGCCCCAGCAGAGAAGAAGACAGTCCAAAAACAAAGCACTGCGGCTTTGCCACCGGATTTCCTGTCAGAGATTAAGGAGATGCGCTCTGAGATGGTGGTTTTAACAGACTTAAAGACTGAGGTTTGCCAAATCAGAGAGACCATGCAGAAGTCGACAGCTCCCAGCACCCATCAGCGGAGGACCTGGGGGCCACTACTCGGCACCAACCTACCAGCCGCGTCCACCGTTCCAGGAGCCACGACCTACAAACCAGCTCGAGCCATCTACTGGGACCTTCTATCCTCAGCACTCCCAAGCAGCTCTTCAGCGCTACCACCCAGCACCAGTCCTGCAACCAACGAGAGGGAATGCCCAGTTCCAGCAGCGCTTTGCCACTCAGCATGCCCCGCCCACAACCCAGGTGTTACTCTTGCATTTAGACAGGGTTGACATTTTAGATGTGGGAGCAATGAGCATTTCAGGGCGGGCTGTAGAGTACAGAGGCCATTGAGACAGGCTGGTCCATGCACAAAACTAAATGTAAATCCAACATCTGTGGTAGTGTACCTTCTGTCAGAGAATTAGTTGGGAGAAAGTGTCTCATTAGGTGTATTTTAGGAAACAAAAAGTTTGAAGCACTTTGGGACTCTGGCTCACAGGTTTGTGCTGTAGATGAGGTTTGGAGAGACACTAACTTACCCGAGGTACAACTAAAAGATGTGCTTATTGACCCAAATGCACCCTTACACCTTGTGGCAGCCAATGGCACAGATATGCCATACATGGGCTGGCTAGAAGTCCCATTCAGACTTACTGATAATGACTCTGAGTTACTCATACCAATTTTAGTGCTTAAAGGTAACCAGCAGCAATCTCCAATTATTGGGTTTAATGTCATCGAGCACTTGGTCTTAGACAGTTTAAACTTGAGTGTATGACTGACTCAGGGGGAAAGACAAACTTCTCAGGGCAGTTAAACTAGCTTTTCCACAGCTCAGGAAAAACAAAGCTGATACTTTCATAAAAGCCGTGAGTCTGGGACACCCGAGTACAATGTGAGAACAACAAATGAGAGAGTGACTGTACCCAGTCATAGCTCACTTTTTATTGAGTGTAGTGTGGTATATTGCACTAGAGAATTGTATGTGCTATATTCTGCTCCTCTTAATGTGAATGTGTTATTGTGTGCAATAGAGTGTCATTATTAGTGCTCCCCAATAGAGGGCGCACTTGCCTTTGGTATGCATGTTGTTACGAGTTCTCGAGCAAGTGATGCACCGCATGTACCTGTGATAAAGTTGTGATTAAAATACACGACGGGAATTGAGATGTTCTACTTTATTTCGGCCAAGATACAACATCTTTTTGGCGACGAGGATAAAAAGAAAAGAACTTTGAACGGGTAAAGATTTTGTTTTTTGGTGAAAAAAAAGGGGGGAGAGAGAAACGCGAAAGAAAAAAAAGCTGGAAGATGGCGACCATTGGCACTCTAGCAGCGTTTGATGCTAAAAATCAAAGCTGGGAAGAATACTGTGAAATAATGCAGCAGTTTTTTGAGGCCAACGAAATTGATAACGGAGACAAGCAGAGAGCAATTCTCCTCAGTGTGGTCGGCGCATCTACGTACAGTTTAATGCGGAATCTCCTCAGCCCGGAGAAACCAAGAGATAAAACTTATCAGCAACTGGTGTTGATGAAGAACCATTTCGACCCGAAACCAAGTGAAATCGTCCAAAGGTACAAGTTTGATTCCCGCAGTCGTAAGCCAAACGAGTCAGTGTTGGATTACGTTGGCGAGCTGCGGAGGCTGGCACAGGACTGTAATTACGGCGACACATTACAGCAGAAGTTGAGATACAGGATCGTGTGTGGTATCAATGATGATCGCATTCAACGACGACTCCTGGCAGAAACGGACTTAACTTGTGAAAAAGCGTATTCTATTGCAGTTGCTTCGGAAACAGCAAATAAAAACGCATTGGACCTCCAGAATCCAAACGCAGTGACAAGGTGCTTCAAACTAAACAAGGGTTCGTACAGCAGTGGAGCGTTCAAGAGCACAACGCAGGAGTGCTTTCGTTGCAAAGGACAACACAACCCAGGTGAATGTAAGTTCAAACAAGAAAAATGTCATGCATGTGGAAAAGTGGGACATATTGCAAGAGCTTGTCGAACAAAAAGTAAACAACAGAAGGGACATGCTAAATTTAATGCTGGAAAAAAGGATCAGAGAAATTCAAGCTACCGCTCTCATAATGTTCAAGAGCGACAAGAGGATAGCAACACGGACAGCTCAGAAGACAGTCCTTTTGCATTACAGTGTATGAAGTTCAAACTGGGACGTATAAGTGAAATACATTTGAGGAAAGTTGAGCCGTACACTGTGAGCATGAAACTAAATGAAAAAAGAATTGGTTTTGAAATAGATACAGGCTGCAGTCTCACAGTAATGAATGAGAAGACATTTCAAACAACATGGGAAGATGGAGAAACTCCTCGCATCAAGCCAGTGCAAATAAAGTTGGAGACTTACACCGGAGACCCAGTGAAAGTGGTGGGAGCTGCTTATGTGAAAGTCAAATATAATCAGCAAAGAGCTAAACTGCCGTTGGTTGTTGTTAAAGGAGATGGCCCCACACTGCTGTGCAGAGACTGGCTTGAGGAAATTCAGTTGGACTGGAAAGAGGTGAAAGCGAAAAATAAGGCTCGTCAGGTACAGCACTTACACTTGGAGAAACAGATAACGCTACAAGAAATACTGTGTAAGAACGAAGAAGTGTTCAAAGAGGAACTTGGCACTTTAAAGGGCACAAAAGCCACAATTCATGTGAAAGAAAATGCTGTTCCGCGTTTCTTTCGTCCAAGATCGATTCCTTATGCAATGAGAGCAAAAGTGGATGAGGAAATTGACAGATTGTTAAGAGAGGAAATTATCACGCCTGTGAAATATGCTGAATGGGCCGCGCCTGTTGTACCCATCCTGAAACCAGTGGGAACCGTTAGGTTATGTGGAGACTACAAACTAACTGTAAACACTGTTTCCTCATTGGAGCAGTATCCAATACCCAGAGTGGATGATTTGTTCAATGCACTAGCTAAAGGCACACAATTCACCAAACTAGATATGAGTCATGCTTATCAACAGATATTGATGGATGATGAGGCAAAGAAATACCTCACGGTGAACACACACAGAGGACTGTTCACTTATAACAGACTACCGTTTGGTGTGGCGTCAGCTCCAGCCATATTCCACCAAGGACCATGGAGAGTCTCTTAAGTGGGATTCTTCTGGTCGTGGTTTATCTGGATGATATTTTGGTCAGTGGGGTGGACAAGGCTGATCACTTAAAGAATCTGGACATTGTGCTGACAAAGCTAAAAGAAGCTGGATTGCGCCTCAGAAGAAATAAGTGCACCTTTCTTCAGGATGAAGTGGAGTATTTGGGATACAGAGTGGATTCACAAGGATTACATCCAGTGTGTAAAAAAGTCAAAGCAATCCAAGATGCTCCAGCTCCTACAAATGTCACAGAGCTGAAATCGTTCCTGGGACTGTTAAATTACTACAACAAGTTCCTTCCCAACTTAGCAACAAGATTGGCTCCGTTACACGAACTGTTGAGACATGATGTTTGTTGGAAATGGAACAAAGAACAGGAACAAGCTTTTCGAAACTTTAAAGACTTGCTGAACACGTCGGATGTTCTGGTACACTACTCAGCTGATCGAGAGCTGATACTGTCGTGTGATGCGTCACCGTATGGAGTAGGAGCAGTGCTATCACACGTCATGGAAGATGGAAGTGAGAGACCGATTGGATTTGTCTTGCGCACTTTGCAACCTGCCGAGACAAGATACTCACAACTGGACAAAGAAGGACTGGCCGTGATATTTGGTGTGGAAAAATTTCATAAATACATATATGGACGGAACTTCACCATTTATACCGATCACAAGCCGCTGATTTATCTGTTCAGTGAAAAGAAGCCGATTCCCCAAATGGGATCTCCAAGAGTTCAAAGGTGGGCAGTTAAACTGCGTACATGTATAATATTGTGTACAAACCAGGAAAAAACCATGCTAATGCCGACGCCCTGAGCAGATTGCCAGTTCCGGTCAAACTAAAGGAAGAGGAGAGGACTGAGCAAGTTCTGATGATGGACTTGTTAGATGAGACATTGGTCGATGCAAACTGTTGGGTTCATTGCAGCGTTTCGCTCAGCTTGTGCACTCTCTCCCGTGCCATCTGACTGTGACATCTTTGCAGAATACTCAGTCTTGGTACACCAGGTATATAATGCAGGACAGGAGACTCGTGTGTCGTTTTTATCGGTAGCCGCACTGTTCAATGCTCCGGTCCCGTGAGTGAAGTGAACAGGAGGTTCCGCCTTTATTAATTGAACAGAGCGTATACCTACGCCGAACAATATAGTGCTTACATGTAGTGGAACACATCGCTCTCTAACACAAACCAAATAAAAAAGTGGACTTCCAAAGACGAAATACTAGCTCACGTCCATGGATACATTCTAAGATACATTCTATGTGTGTTTGCAGTGTTATGTTCTGACCTTTAATTATTTGAAATTACAGTTGCGTGTTGTTCGCTTAAAGGTGGTGGAGATGTGGTATATTGCACTAGAGAATTGTATATGCTATATTCTGCTCCTCTTAATGTGAATGTGTTATTGTGTGCAATAGAGTGTCATTATTAGTGCTCCCCAATAGAGGGCACACTTGCCTTTGGTATGCATGTTGTTACCAGTTCTCGAGCAAGTGAAGCTCCGCATGTACCTGTGATAAAGTTGTGATTAAAATACACGGCGGGAATTGAGATGTTGTTCTACTTTATTTCGGCCAAGATACAACAGTAGGGTGCAGGCTAAGACGTTCAGAGAAGACGTTACACTGATTTTTGAATCTGGAGAAAATCCACAATGGCCTGATGGACTAGCGTTTAGTTTCAGTGAAAACAGGGCCCATTCCCAAGATAGTTGTCAGTGTACAGAACCCAACCAACCATGACATTATTTTATCTGGTAGAACTATTATTGGTACTGTGCAGTCAGTGGGGTCTGTTTATCCAGCCAACATCTTCAAAAAAGATCTCCCATCTACTGTCATTAATGAAGTCCACATTCAGGCAGCCACAGAATGGCCCCTACACCAGCGAGCAATGGGACCCTCCTGTTGACCTGTCTCATTTGAATGAAGGTCAAAGAAAAATTGTTCAGCAAATGTTGAGGGAAGAGTCTCCATCATTTTCAAAAACCGATGATGACATAGGGTGTGTGACAAATCTGCAGATGGAAATTATGTTAAAGGACACAAACCCAGTTTCCGAAATCACTGTACAGGGAGATGAAGGACTACTTACAGGACTTGAGAGCCCAGGGGTGGGTGGAAAAGTCTATTTCCTCTTACTCGTCCCCTGTAGTCTGTGTAAGAAAAAACGACGGTACACTGTGTTTAACTATTGATTACAGAGAACTGAACCGCAAAACACACCCAGATCGACACCCTATTCCCTGGGTGCAGGACGTGGTTCATGTCCAAAGACAGTAGACATGTTGAGGACGTCAGGAGAGTATTGCGACGCCAACGGGAGAAAATGTGACCTTTTCAAACCAGAAGTTAGATATCTGGGCAGGATTGTTTCTGCTGAAGGAAGCAGAATGGACCCAGCCGATACAGCTGCTGTGAGAGCCCTGAAAAACAAGGAGCCAGGTACTGTAGGTGAGCTAAGAGCAATATTAGGACTGTTAAGCCACTATAGGCAATATATCAAAGGTTTCTCTTGTATTGCTAGTCCTTTGTATGATTTGCTCAAAGCCCCTTTGAACACAGAAACTCAGTAAAACCCAAGAAAAACTAACTGTGTCCCTTCCAGTAAACCTGTTCATTGGACTAGAGTGCATCAGTCAGTGTTGGAGCAGCTAATTGACTGTTTAGTACAACCTCCTGTTTTAGGTTTCCCTGACTTTACTCAACCGTTTGTTTTACATACAGACGCTTCTAACCAAGGACTAGGCGCTGTATTGTATCAGAGGCAAAATGGAAAACTCTGTGTGATAGCTTATGGATCAAGAACCCAAACTGCAGCAGAGAAAAACTATAATTTACACTCATGTTAGAATTCTTGGCTCTCAAATGGGCAATCACAGACAAGTTGCGTGATTACTTGTACTATGCACCATTCTTCACAGTGTATAGTGATAATAATCCGCTTACTTATGTACTGTCAACCGCTAAATTGAATGCAACAGGAAGCCGATGGGTCGCAGAACTTGCCAATTTCCATTTTTCTGTGAAGTATCGCTCAGGCAGAGAGAACATAGATATTACTAGCACTACATTACAGCATATTATTAGGACTTAGATATGGAGACTTATATGGAGGCATGTTCAAAAGAAATGTCATATGATGCTGTGAGTGCAGCTACACAGGAGGTCGACCATCAGGGTGAGACTGGCACCTGGTCTATGGGTATTTCAGCAAAATGAGCCACAGTGTCAATGAACGTGCCTATAGCTCCACTTATTGTGGGACAGATCAAACAAGATCAAGAGACATATTATTAGACTCAAAGTAGCAGAATCAAAACCGTCAGGGTCAGAACTCAAACAGCTACAGTTTAATGCCAGAGGTGTTTTGTACAGGAAAACAACAAACAGAACACAACTGGTTCTCCCTGAAAAACACAGGTCTATGATGTCAAGTCTAAGAACTTCATGATGAGGTGGGCCATCATGGTGTTGAAAGGACTATTTCTTTGGTACGGGACCATTTTTACTGGCCCTTTATGCAAAAAGACATTGAGGATTATGTTTTGAGAAAATGTGTGTGCCTTAAAACAAAAAGACCCAATCATGAAACTAGAGCTTCGATCACTAATATAGTCACAACTAGGGATCGATCGATCACGTTTCAGACTTGATCGGCACCAGTTTCCGGGGGAGGCCGGGGGAGCATGCGGGGGAGGCGGGGGAACATGCGGGGGAGGCCGGGGGAGCATGCGGGGGAGGCGGGGGAACATGCGGGGGAGGCCGGGGGAGCATGCGGGGGAGGCCGGGGGAGCATGCGGGGAAGGCACACGAGGTGCACAAATGTCTGCTGTTTGGTGATACTTCACGATTGATGAGACAAACATTGCAATAGCAAACTGCTCTACCTGCAGCTAGGTATTTCCAGGGGGGTAAGGACAAAGCTACGTTTAACACGACAAACCTCATTCTACACCCTAAAAACAAACATCCACAACAATACGCCAAATTCACTCAAGCAACACAGTCCAAGAGCATTCAGCCCACTCTACAAGAAACATTCAAGCGCAAGGAAAAAATGCCCTGCGACAGTGAAAAGACACAAGGAATTATCGCACAGATGGCCCAAATGATAGCAGTGATTGCCCATTTGTCGAAGACATGGGCTTTATTATGTTGTTGGATTTCTTGGAGCCCCGTATTGACGTGCCTTCTCGCCGCTATTTCACAGAGAAAGCTCTGCCAGCGCTCCAAAAGAGGATTAAGGACAAACTTCTTGTTATCAAACGTGCCCTATGTTTCGTTCACCACAGATGTCTGGAGCTCGTCTGGAGCTTGTCTGTGGCTCCAATGTCCCTATTAAGCCTCACAGCTCAGTGGGTCAACTCAAGTTTTGTTTTGCGCCGTGCAACCCTGCATGCTCAGGAATTTCGCGGATCCCACACTCAAACACTTGCCCTTGGCTTACTCTAGACTCAAAGACATTCAGGAAGATTTGAATATGGAAATAAAACGCCTACAACAAGATGTCCAGGTGAGATTCATTTCAATTTATTTCTCTCAGCACCATTTTTATTTCTGTCGTAGAACTCCTTATAGTTTACACAGAACTAAACAAATCTTCTTATATTATGCACAGAGTAGGTGGAATAGCAGCCTCTACATGCTGCAGGGCCTACATGCTGCAGGGCCTACATGCTGCAGGGCCCACATGCTGCAGAGCCTACATGCTCTAGAGCCAACATGCTCTAGAGCCTACATGCTGCAGGACCTACATGCTCTAGAGCCTACATGCTGCAGGGCCTACATGCTGCAGAGCCTACATGCTGCAGGGCCTACTGGAACAAAAACGGCCTCTCAGCGTCTATGCCACTGAGCGCACACTACCGGCAGAGCTGACAGCTGACCAGTGCTGACAGCTGACCAGTGGGACCTCAGGTTGCAGATGTGCGAGTCCCTTTGAAGAGTTGACCAGGCAGGTGAGCAGAGAGGATGCAACTGCAGCTGATGTGATCCCTGCCATAACATTTATTGATATTGTATGAAACACACCATCATCCCCATGTACTCATTTATTCATTTGTTAGTCCTCAGACGTATCCTGTCTCGTGAGGAGGAAGATGACCATGGAATCAAGACCATGAAGAGAACCCTCTTGGCGGCAGTGGAGAAGCGCTTTGCTGATATTGAAACTGAGCCCTCTTCTACACAGCCACTCTACTAGATCCCAGATACAAAGATGGGCAAGAATAGTAAAATTTACGTCCACCATTTGGACATCATTCATATACAGTAAAATAATTACCAGGTATTATTAAGTCAATAAATATTGTTTTTATTGACTTTAGTTTTGGGTCTTTAGTTAGATTTTTATTTCTTCATTAAGAGTTCATGATTAAAGGTGGAATGGACGATTTTTTTCAGCAAATTTTTTATCATATTTCCTTGTGGCGTGGATAAATCATTTGTCCTGCCACGTATCAATCATAAAACGCACCTATCGCTCACCTGTAGCTGCGTGCGGTTCGTCCCCACGTTTCCGCGTGCCTAAGCGCATGGATCTATTATAATATAGTTCCCTCAGTGTACGGGGCAAAATGAAGATGGAGAAAGACAGTTCGAGCTGAAGCAGAAGTGGACAGAAATCTACGGGAGACGAGAGATACGATGCGCTCCGTCGCGCTAATAAACAAACGCACGTGTGTGTTGTATCAGTACACATGGGGGAGTGGCATGCGCACTTCCGCCTGCGTTCTCAAATTGCCGAAAAATCGTCCATTGCGCCTTTAAGGCAGTTGCAAAGCTGTGCTATAGTGTTATGATGTTTTACATTGCATATTCTTTTTCTATTTAATTTTTAGCTTCTTCACGTCGTCAGTCTACTTGACGTGTGCAAGGGAACGCCTCATCCAGGAGGTGGGGAAGACCGAGGAGAAGAGGAGGGCTGATAGTTCAGAGGAAGCAGGGACTGCAGCCAGCCCGGAGAGCAAGGCACCACGGCTTGAGACACCCTGGAGAGTGCTTGAGGAAATACTGCAAGAGACAATCTCAGGCCCGGTCCGTGGGTAGTACCTCAGCAGAAGTGCAGGTCTGCACCTACCTCTCCGAACAAACCATCCCTAAAAGAGATGACCCACTTCATTACTGAAAAGAACATGCTTCTCAGTTCCCTGCTAAGGCTGCACTTGCAGTCCAGTTTCTCTGCGCTCCCTGCAGCTCTGTAGAGAGCGAGAGGCTCTTTAGTTCTGTGTCAAATATCCTGGATGAGAAAAGGAACAGGCTGAAATCAGAAAAGGTAGAGATGTTGGTTTTGATCAAGAAAAACATACATTTTATTATTTGAGCCAGAAAAGAATTTATAGTGCAGTTTTGAAAAGCACATTATGGCCTTACTTTGACACTGTTGCTCTCATTTAATACACACTTTGCTTATTTGTTTACATGTCTGCTGGATATTTTAAGTTGAGCTGCGATTTTTATTTCATTCAGATTTTGCACTATTATTTGTTATTTAAGCTCAAAGAAAGGTTTCACTGTTAAAGTGTTGAGAAATCAAATTAAAACTGGAGACAACCTGTTTCTGTTGCATTTGTGCATTTATTTAATGTGTTATGAAAGTATCGGATTGGGACTCGGTATCGGCAGATACTCAAAGTCAGATGACTCGGAATCGGATCGGGGCCAAAAAAAACTGATCGGGACGTCCCTAGTCACAACACAGCCTTCTGAACTTCTTTCTGTTGACCCTTTAAACTTTACAAATGTAAGGTTGGTTAAGAATACATTCTTGTTATTGTTGACCATTTTACACGTTTTGCCCTTTGCTAATGCCACCACATCCAAGTCTGGTAAATGACTGCTTTAAAGTTTGGGTTTCCACTGAGGCTTCAGCATCAGGTGGAGGTGAAAGTACCTGAAAGTACTGGTATCGACCACCCCCAGGGGAACGGACAAGTCGAGAGATTCAATCGGACTTTGATTCAGACGTTAAAGACGCTTTCAGAGAAACAAAAGAGGAACTGGAAGGACTCACTAAACAAACTGATCTATGCCTACAACTGTGCTAAAAGTGAGGTGAGAGGGTTTTCACCCCTCTATTTACTTTATGGACGATCACCACGGTTACCAGTGAACATGTTGTTTAGTTTAACCCCAAACCAAGACCAGAGTGACTGTGGTCATCAGAGTTACATGTTCAAGTGGAAACAGGGTATGAAAGATGCTTATCAGGTCACACCAGAAAATACAAAGAAAGCTGCTGTTAGGAGCAAGAGACTGTACGACAACAAACTGAGGTTTTCTACTCCTGGTGATCGAGTCTTAGTTAATAATTTGACTCCACGCGGGGTCCAGGCAAACTGAGAAGTCACTGGAAAGATATTGTGCATACAGTGGTTAGTCAAGTGAACAAGGACATTCCTGTTTATGAACTGAAACCCGGGAGAGGAAAGGATCCAGAACATTACATCGTAATCTCCTTTTGCCATGTGACCACCTGCCATTAGAGACGTTGTGGTGTCCTGAAGCTGATGTTTCCGAGGTGTCTCAGTAGATCAAAGGAGGAAAACTCGCTAACACTTGCTCTGTATTTTAGAAGATGTTTTAATCCCAGAAAGCAGCATCAATACAGACAAGTCGACATCGCCTGGGAACTTCAGCTTGGCCGAGATAGAAGGACCACGACCACGACCGCGCATTGAGCAGGCCTTTTATAGACATTTCACAATAAAGAAACACTCCTTCAGTATAACCTTTGACCCAAATGAGCTAAGCTAAACACAATGGATGGAATTTTGTGGTTAACGCCTTTAAGGCCAGAACTAGATGGAAATAGAACCATACGTCTCCTTTAACATAACACAGCTCATCCTATGGGAATTCCCGTACCTCATGATGGTGGCAAAAACAAGAGGCCCTCTTCCATACAATGGTAGAAAAGCATATCCTGTTATTGGCAGAGGAAGCCCAGGTTAACATACCTGTACAGTTAAGATACCTCAACGTCATTACAGTCAATGTAATGATGAAGAGGAAGAGGAGTATTATCTAGTGCCACACCATCCAAATACTCGCCCTGATTCATTGCCACATCGTCTCTTCATGACAACAACCAGCCTGCAGATGTCAGAAGACGAGCCGGAAGCTGCAGAAGAATATCAACCACCTGGACACTGCGTTGACCAGGTGGAAGATACACCTGAGGTGGAACCTCACCTACTACAACCTACTACCTTCTCCTACCTTCTACCCACAGCAATCCTGATGAAGAGATTCAGCGACCATGAAGAGAACACAGGAAACCAAAGACACCATTATGACATTTCCCCATTATGCTGAGCAGAATATGCCATGTACGGTGTATATCCCTATTGTTTTCAAGAGTTTTATGAGCAATGTTAATACATTGATTGGTTTAATTACCCAGAGTTGGGTTGATGTGCCTTCATTATACTCATATTGATATTGATTTTGGGTTTGAATTGAGACTGTAATTGGTTATTCTGAAGGTACAGGCTGTGATACGACATAAGTACTGTGTGTTTGTTGTTTATGTGACACTTTAAAAGACTTGAGTTTCTGTTCAACCAAATTATTGGAATTGGAATTCTGATATTGTTTATGATGGTGGTTTGTGCCTTTCATGTGTTCAGATGCTGATGTTGGGGGAGGATG
The DNA here is from genome assembly GCF_026437365.1 of Eucyclogobius newberryi. Classification (NCBI taxonomy): domain Eukaryota; kingdom Metazoa; phylum Chordata; class Actinopteri; order Gobiiformes; family Gobiidae; genus Eucyclogobius; species Eucyclogobius newberryi. The sequence goes on along the minus strand of NW_027315768.1, from coordinate 2,522,983 downwards.
AGACAGGTTAAAAAAGCAGGTCATAGATTTATAATTTGTCATGAGATATTATTTTCATCCGTTTCATTCTTGTTGTTAAAACTGTAGCATTCAGTACAAAAAGTATCAATACTAAAAAGTACATGACACGTTTACAATGTTCATTTCTATTGGCTAACGGGAATGTGTTCTTTTTTTAAATAAAACAGAAGAGTGAGGGTGTGAATGTCTCTGGCCTTCAGTTTTTTGTACAAAAAGCAGCCTCATACCTCACCCAGCAGAGGGCGCAACACTGTTGTGATTTTGGGTGTTCCAAAAATATATTGAATTGAATACCCGTCTCACTCCAATTAGATAACAAACGTCTGCGATTCGGAAGTGAGGACAACCTAAATAACGCCTCCTTTAGTTTCCTTACCCCGTTTCTTTTGCCACAGTTTATGCAAAAAACTCTTAAAAAGAACCAAAAACTACCTCATTCTTTTGCCTTTTCATTACCAATAAGATCAGAGTGCCCAAAATCCACACGAAAATGACCCAGGCAACACCAGGATTTACAGGATGTTCATTCTGGCCCGAGAGCACCATTTTTTCTCCCTCACTCCTCCTTCCTTCCCTCACTCCTCCTTCCTTTCGCCAGATGATGTTGGATTTGTATTTAATAAGCAACAAAAGCCTTGAATATTACAGAATGTGGAAGTCAGTGGTGTTTTAAAAATCAAGGAACTCAAAGTTGATGTTAGTGATAAAGTAGGTCTGCAGTTCTTTTCACATGTTTGGGGTTCATCCTGAGGAAAGGACATGGAGAGTTCTCATGGAGAAGGATAAATAAATACAGTAATCAAAGTATTACTTTGCTGAAGGCCGCCTCCTGCAGCCACATCCTCTCCAACAGTCTGCATTTCCCTGTGAGTAATGGGCACTTTGACATGGGCTTAGAAAGAAACCAGACACACTTTTCCAACAGAACATGTGATCCTGTGGTTCTCCAGTGAGATGTACTTATACTTTCCCACTCGTCATCCTCCAGAACAAAGTGACCCTTTAGTCCTTTAGTATTTTCAGTTTCATGCTGACACATGCTTTGTGTTGGACATCTCATTGTGTGCAGCGCTTCCATCTCTCGCCTCCAGGTGGCGTTGAGCTCCAGTAGAAGTACCACTGCTGTAAGGGCGCATGTGCCACGCCCCCTCAACACTGTCCTTAATAAAGCTGCCACTTGGGCCCACGACCACTAAATATAATCATAACCAAAACGTAAGCGATGATTCCCCGGCTCTGCTCCAGGACACGACTGTGATGTGGCAAGTTTCTCCTTTTGTGTTTGGCATCGATGAGCTCGTTACACTTGAGTGACAGCACTTTGAATGCAAATGTACAAATACCTTTTCTGCATAAAACCAAAGTAAATGTAAAACTACACAAATAAAAGTCAACAGCATTTTATTAAACAACTTTATGTACACTTGATTAAAAACCGGCGTGCCGAGGGTAAAGGGCGGGGCCGAGGGCGGGGCCTTTGACTCCAGCACATCTTTGAACTGGCCACAGTGTAAAGTCCAATAGTCTTCAGCGGCTCAGCCTCAGCGCGCGCCGCCAACGCGCTGGGCGGCGCCGCCAAGCATCAGTCACAACACATTCTGGGTTTAAAATACATATGTACATCTTTAGTGTCTTATTTGGTTGTGTGAGGCGTGTGGCAGAACGACAGGCACATCTGCTGGTCATTCAGAAGATCAAGGCACTGAAGGGAACAGGCTGGCGCGTGGCAGACTGGCACACGTGGCAGACTGGCACACGTGGCAGACTGGCACACGTGGCAGACTGGCACACGTGGCAGACTGGCACACGTGGCACTGCACAGCTGCATATCCCAATGAACAGCGGTCGCTACCGAGACCGAAAATAAAAAGGGTTTTACTTTTTACATCATCCATCAAACAGCAGAAGGACCTGACAAAGTGAAGTCAGAGTCACGATAGTTGATAGTGAAGCGTGTCCAATATTCAGATGACCTGCTTGTGATGGTCATCTGAATGACCACTGGACCAAACGACCCAACAACAAACTAAAACATCATGTTCAGCCTGAAATTACCTTCATAAAGTGAGCGCGTGAACCAAAAACACTGATCAGCCTTTATATACATATATTTTGTTGAAATGGGCACTAGACAAAGCTTGTTTCTAATTTGGTTTCTGCGATTCAAACATGTCCTTCCATTTCAGTTCAACATGATTCCTTTCTTCTCAAACTCTCCATCCCTGAATTGTCATTTCTGCCTGAGTCAAATTCATAGCATTAGAAAAATAAACTGGGCGTCCCTGATGTGCAGCCCCACAGTGACCAGAGCTGTGGGGCGTGGTCTGCCCAGGTCAGTGCTGCTCAGTGCTGCTCAGTGCGCTGCAACATAGCGTCCACTGCGTCCACAGCAGAGATATGCTCTTCTCTGAGGATCTGGACTCACACGTGGAATACTAAAGTCTGGTGTGAGTGTGCCAAGCACCCACGCTCCTTTGAAGCACCCACGCTCCTTTGAAGCACCCACACTCCTCTGAAGCACCCACGCTCCTCTGGGCGTCAGAGCGGTCGCTGCATTTCCCTCGGAGGTTATTTGACGCACAGAAGGCCGCCCACGTTGGCCACAAACTCCTCCAGGCTCTTGAGGAAGGCCAGCTTCTGTTTGCGGTCCATCGTGGGCGGGGAGCTGCTGGCGCTGAGCTGGCGGAAGGCGTCTGCCAGGCGCTGGTAGATGACAGCGTCCCTCTGTGTGGAGAGCAGGGCCTGCACCAGCTCAGAGTACTCCACCTGCACACAGCGGGTACACAGCGGGTAACAGCGGGTAACAGCGGGTAACAGCAGGTAACAGCGGGTAACAGCTGTGGATATTGACTAAACTAGACTAAACTTCGACACAGCGGGTACACAGCGGGTAACAGCGGGTACACAGCGGGTACACAGCGGGTAACAGCGGGTACACAGCGGGTAACAGCAGGTAACAGCAGGTAACAGCATGAGAAGGACTGGACAGTGGACGTGCAGTGATGACACCAGTGTCCACACGGCGGGTACACGGCGGGTACAGCAGGTACACAGCGGGTACACACCTGGTGTAGGCACACGAGTGAGTAGAAGGCTTCTCCTGCTGCCACCGTCATCTCAGTGTTGTGCTTCTGGAGCAGCAGCATGTCAAACACCAGCTGCAAACAAGAGCACAGAGTGTTAGACAGTTCCACTGCAGAGGACGGCTCCGGAGCCTGGAACGGGGCTCTGGAGCCTGAGACGGGGCTCCGGAGCCTTGGACAGAAGGACTAGCTATAGCTCACCTTGAGGAAGTGTTGTGTAGCGTGAGTCAGGGGCGTGTCCTTGTCGGGGCTCTTGGCGCAGTGCTCGGCCAGAGGAGACAGAGCCTCCAGACACAGCTGACTGATCTCTGAGCTCATCCTGCACACACAGTCAAGGGAGCCACCGAATCCACATGTTCAGAGGATGAAACACTGGGACTGTTGCCATAGCAAACAACAATTCAAAGAGTATCTTTTGCAAGAAAAAAGTCCTCAAAAAGTGTTTTGAAAAGGACGGGTCTATTTCGCTTTCAAATTAATATTGTTTTCTCCTCATCCAGAGAAAGCAAGGATACGAGGTCATGCCCAACTCCAGGGAGAACATGAGGCTCTTGAAGAGCTCTTCGGGCAGCTGAGGGATCTTCTCAGGGAAGATCTCACAGATGAAGGTGATGAGCTTGTAGTACTGGTTACACAGTGAAGGGAACTGAAGGAGAAACACACAAGAGATGAAGGACTTTAGATTCTTAAGGATCCGTAAGGGCAGAGAGATCTGTGCAGCAGTCGACGGCAGGGGCCTCGACAACCAGATCTCCAGACAGAAACTGACTCTGCGGACAGGAGGAGGAGGAGTAGTGGGGTGTACCTTCAGCAGGTCCTGGGACATGAGCGGCAGCACGATGTTGACTCCGTACAGAACAACGTCTGCGGCAGAGACGTTGCGCCCAGCTGTGGCTCCCTGGTCCTGGCTCCGGAACACTTCATCTGAAACAGCAGCACATCAGGAGACACAGGTCAGGCTGGGCATTCTTACATAGAGCCCTGGTTTGTGTCAGGGTCAAAGTGATACGAGGGGCGGGCGAAAAAAATGTATTTATCTAAATATCGTGATACTTAGAGTCACAATATTGACATTGCAATATTTTGATAAGGTGATGCATATTAATGAGGTTGCATCATTTCCTGGATTTCAGGTGATTTGCAAGTCAATACTGACCAATACTGACCAATTCTGCCAAGACAATAGAGGGCAGCCCTGAGCCTCCAAGCTCAGGAGCGCTCTTGGCGTTTGCAGAGCGCCCAGTGAACTGCATCATGGCCCTTCACTTCCCTGAACTGTTCCCTGTTGTAGAGCATTCCCCACACTCACCTGCTGCTGCCTCCTATGGGCCAACCCAAGGCACTGCCGAGGTGCAGTTTATAGCGGTCACGTGACCAGAGGACTCGACCATTTAGTTTAAAATGTGTCTTTTTGTCATACATTATTGTTTCATGTGTTTCTATGGAGACGTCATTCAGTTAAAGGGTCAATTTGATTTAGTGAGTTTTGTTGATTTATACCATTTTTGTGTTTCACCCTCTCTTTTGGTAATTGTTTTGCCCAGGGGAGGGTCTGGGGGAGGGTCTGGGGGAGGGGCTGGGGGGTTTAAAAGGAGCTCTTCTCATTGTTGGAGAGAGAGCTGAAGAGAGCGTGTCATGTCTGCTGTGAGACGTTGTGTTTGCTGTACGGTTTGGAATCCTGTACATACTTTGAGTGTCGTTGTTTGCTCACTGTAAATACTCTTCTACTGCTTTGGGAAGTGGGTGTGGATAAAAATCACCTAAGAACAAGTTTTGTCGACTGAGCCAACATTTTTACTAAATCTTCAACAAAGCCGTTACTTTCCCTGACTCAGTGTCAATACAATTAAGTGTCTAAAGTAGCTATGCCTTATTTTATGACTCTTCAAAACAGAGAAAACTCTCCCCGGCTACAAAAGCCCCACCCCCCATCCCCCCTCGCCCTTCACCTGGTATCTCCCATAGAGAGGATGCACTGGGTCTCAGCGTTGCCGGGACTTATTGTCATATTAAAAATCAAACCAACCCGCGGCCCTATGTAAAAAGAGCCTTGATTTTATGTTTTTAACTGAAACATGGCTTGACAAAAACACAGGAAATGTAGTTCTGATAGAATCTGCTCCACCCAACTTTAAGTTTGAATCTGAAACACGAGAAAACAAAAAAGGGGGTGGAGTCTGTGCTGTCTTTAGAGATGAAATAATTACCCGCAGGTTGTCTTTTGGGGTGTTTTCATCATTTGAGTATGTATCCTTTAAAATGGAGCTAAAACGGTCTCCATCCATTCTCTTCATTGTTTTATACAAGCCTCCCCAGCACTGCCAAAGTTTTATTGAGGATTTTACTGAAATGTTTCCGTCGTATGCACAGACTTTGATGGTTTGGTCATTACTAAGACAAAAACATTTTTTTCTTTTTTTGAATAACTAAAGAAAACTAAGATGTAAAACAAACGGCCAACACTCAGATCAAACTAGATGAAAGTATCTGCTGAAGCTGGAGGTGTGACCTGTGTCGCTGAAGTCGATGAACTCTTTGGACAGAAGGTTGGTGAGCAGCTCCATGATGAGCAGCAGGTCCTGGTACTGGTCCTCCTCCGCTGAGGCGTCGCCACGCTTTCGATTCAGGTTGTTCTTGGAGTAAACCTGCAGCAGCGTCAGGCAGGCTTCATACAGCTTCATGCACTTGGTCTGCAGCACAGCCACAGCCACAGCCACAGCCACAGCCACAGCCACAGCCACAGACACAGACACAGACACAGACACAGACACAGACACAGACACAGCCACAGACACAGACACAGACACAGACACAGACACAGACACAGACACAGCCACAGCCACAGCCACAGACACAGACACAGACACAGACACAGACACAGACACAGACAGACACAGAGGCACAAAGGGAAACACATGAACAGGTGAGATCTCTCCAGTATGTGCCGTGCTGTAGTGTTCTAGAGAGCGTACCTCTCCCAGGTAACAGATCTGTTTATGAGCCACCTCCACAAAGACCTCGATGATCAGGTTCACGGTCTCCGGTGTGCTGCTGTACACCTGAAAGCAGCTTCAAATGTCAGAGTTCACGCTCATCTGGTCATGCCATTTTCATAACTAATAATAAAGTAGAAGAATGCCTCTCCTGGCAACAGTTTGAGAGCTGATCAGAACAAGCCCAGTGTAAGTGCGGCCACAGGAGCTCTGAGGGTTTTAATAGCTGGATTAGCAGGATTACGTAGGCCCCGTTTACACAGCAGCGACATTACAGTCATGTGAAAAAGATGTGAGGCGCCATGTGTCAAATGATGCTCTGCCCCTGAATACACAGCCTCTTAGAAATGTGTTTTTTCAGCAAAATACTATAAAAACCCCGACATTATTACCTGGTTAAGAGCAAGCTCTGTTTGGGAAGAGAAATGTGATTGTGCCTTCGTACCTCCATGAGTCCGATGCAGCTGGACAGGAAGTCCATGAGGAAAGAGAAGAGCGAGGCCACGTTATCGATCTGTGTGGCCTCTGCGATGCCGCACAGAGCTTCCAGTGTGGCTATGATCTCCTGCTTCACAGCCTCCTCCTGGCTCATCTGAGCAAAGTTCTCCTGATTGATCAGGTTGTGAAAGCGCTGCTGCAGCGGGTGGAGGACCTGCTCACACAACAGTGACTATGAGGTCTAAAAGCAGTACAAGAGGACAATACTGGACAGGAGCTCACCTCAGCCCAGTACTGCTGCTTGGTGTCTGAGTCCATGTTAGCAAAGCCTCCCAGGACCAGTGCCTTCATGAGGCTCCTCTGCACAGAGCTGGACAGCATATGGAGAGGGGGGCTGCGACTGGCAAACTGCTTCGCCAGCCTCCACCAGCCCTCACACTGCACCACCAGGTTGGCCCTGCACACAAACAGAACACGCACACAACACTTAGCTCTTGGTGTTAGTCTCGAATTATACATTATATATATGTTCTCCATTTGCGTAGAAGGCAATGCAGTTCTAAATGATGTATAGCTGGTTATGTGAGAGCTACAAGTGTAGAATCTTGAAGCTCACCGCTCCCTCCTCTCCACCAGGGTGACTAGCAGCTCCACTGTGTCGGTGGCCAGCTCACTCTCGGAGCTCCACACAGACAGGTTACTGATGATCTTCTCCAGAAGATATCCCACAATCCACTTGGAGCCCTCTGTGTCGGGCCCAAACGCTGTAGTCAGAGGCATGCTGATCTGACAGGACACATTAGATTACTGCATCTGCTCATGTCCTGATGGGGATGTAAAGCCCTGAGCTCTGGTACCTGCTCATACAGCTTCTCGTCCAGCAGCAGGTAGCTCTTGGTCCAGCGGCGGAGGAACCACACGATGTCCTTCCCCATCTGAGGACTGAGCAGCTCCATCAGGCTGGCTCTGGTGGCTCTGGACTCCACTTCAGATGTGCGCAGCACGGCAGACAGCAATCTGACACAAGAGCAAACATGTAATGCCCAAATGTTCTGGTGCGATGACTCAGGCTTGGGTCCCATCTAAAGTCTGGTATAGACTAACCGGACGACAGAGTCTGTGCGGTTGAAGCCAGGAATGGAAGAGGCCTTTTCGCCAGGAGAGCCCAGGATTTGCAGCGTGGTGTTGATGTCGACCTCTGTGGTGTGTTTGATGGAGAACTCCATGACCTCTGAAGGGATGAGCGGCGTCTCACCTTGAGGGTCGTCTGCCAGAACATGCCCTGACAACACATTTATGCCCTGTGTAAAGTTACTGTAGTGACTGACAGATGTCACAGGACAGTGACACTATGAGCAGCGCTTAACACTAAGGTACACCAATGATTCATCCTGTTAAGCAGAGGCGTGCGCTCAGGGAAACCCACTAAGACTAGGACCTTTCTGTCCTCAGTATAGATCAACTTAACAGGCTTCTATACGTACAGCTATACACCGGCATTTACTTTGATTTATATATATTCCTATGACATAGTTGATCATTTATGGAAGCTTAATTCACGCTAGTTTGAAAATCATTTGTACTGTACTGAGAAAATGTAAAAAAGAGGACTTAATAATAACAAATATTGAGGCACTTTTCACGAGTCAAAATGAATGGCCAGTTGACACTGACTTTGGCCCAATGTATTGGACAATCTGAAACTATTTATGGTGTCTCAATTACTATGCAGATGATGTCTTCATATATCTCACCAAACCAGACATTTCCATCCCCAATGTGATGTATTTCCCTCATGATATTGGTCCAATGTCTGGATACAAACTCAATGTACAAAAAACTGAAATTATCTCTTACTGGCGCCCCCCTCTGTCCTTTAGAGAGACCTTCCCAGACAGAATCCCCTAAACATTTAGGTGTGGCCCCCCATAAAGAAATATCAGCAAAAAGAAAAACTATACTCCCCCTTTCTCTACTATAAAAACCCTGTAACTATACAAATTCAAGTTTTGCCCAGATTTCTGTATCTGTTCCAGACTCTCCCGATTTTCATCATCTGTGCTCAGACCACACTGAATAAACCTGTGGGAATCAAGGATGTTTTCTGGTTTTGCCCTAACTTAGCATTTGCAGCATTTGCAGCATTTGCAGCATTTGCAGCAGCAGCAGCAGCAACTCCCACCTCAAAGATGCTCTAGAACCATATCATCCAAACAGAGCTCTTCACTCTCTATATGCTTCTGGTGGTCCCAAGAGTCTCTAAAAGCACAAGTAGGAGGTAGAGCCTTCTGGTGGTCCCAAGAGTCTCTAAAAGCACAGTAGGAGGTAGAGCTCTTGTGTGATGGAATCAGCTCTGTCCATGTTAAAGAGGCGACACAGTCTCTTCATTTAAGTCCAGGCTTAAAACGTTCCTCTATGAAATGACTTCTGGTCAGACCAGTTAGGAACAGAAATACAAACCCACAGCTTCAGATCCCCTGCCCTAGGAGCAACTCTGGGGGAAGTATGGCAGCTTGAACACTATCCTCTGATAAACACGTATTCTATCAAACTATATTCAATATTTCATTTGCAATCTGTTCATTGCCTTTTCTTCTTCTTGTTTTCCCGCCGGAATAACTACATCTGTCAACACCACTTGAAACATGTGGTCAAACAGACTCAACATATAATTCAATGTCTAGATTGTCTCAAATTGAAAAAAAAAAAAAAAAACATACAGTGCGATTATTCATGATTAATCATATGTCAAAAGTGTGATTGATCAGATATTCTTTATCAATTGACATCCCTAATTTTAATGCAAAATACATCATTACAAGCTCCTGCCACTGCTGCCTGCACCATTTGAAACTGTAAGGCAAATGTGTGACATTGTGACGGCAAAAAACTGCTGTAGGTTTTATGTAGATGCATCATGAAGCGACGCTGAAGGTGACGGAGGCTTTTTCATTGACGATACAACGTCCTATCGTCAAACTCAAACTTTAATCTGACAGTGAGATAAGAAAACACTTAAAAGAGCTGAGGATAAATTAGCCCTGGTGACCACAGCCAATGAGTACTGACCCGAGACCAGGATGATCCAGTGGATGTCTTCGTACAAGTCGTCCAGGACTTTGCGGTCGACTGTTGCCAGATCCGAGGCGGCCATGAGGTGCTGCTGTGTCCTCTGGAGCTGGCCATGGAGGCGTGTCACCCGCTCTTCTAACAAGCTGCACATGCACAAGAGCTGCTGAGCACACTCAAGAGGAGGAGGGGCTGTACCTGGTGAGGAGGGGAGGGGCTGTACCTGGTGAGGAGGGGGCTGTACCTGGTGAGGAGGGGGAGGAGCTGTACCTGGTGAGGAGGGGGCTGTACCTGGTGAGGAGGGGGAGGAGCTGTACCTGGAGAGGAGGGGGCTGTACCTGGTGAGGAGGGGGAGGGGCTGTACCTGGTGAGGAGGGGAGGGGCTGTACCTGGTGAGGAGGGGGCTGTACCTGGTGAGGAGGGGGAGGGGCTGTACCTGGTGAGGAGGGGAGGGGCTGTACCTGGTGAGGAGGGGGCTGTACCTGGTGAGGAGGGGGAGGAGCTGTACCTGGAGAGGAGGGGGCTGTACCTGGTGAGGAGGGGGAGGGGCTGTACCTGGTGAGGAGGGGAGGGGCTGTACCTGGTGAGGAGGGGGCTGTACCTGGTGAGGAGGGGGAGGGGCTGTACCTGGTGAGGAGGGGAGGGGCTGTACCTGGTGAGGAGGGGGAGGGGCTGTACCTGGTGAGGAGGGGGAGGGGCTGTACCTGGAGAGGAGGGGGCTGTACCTGGTGAGGAGGGGGAGGGGCTGTACCTGGTGAGGAGGGGGCTGTACCTGGTGAGGAGGGGGAGGGGCTGTACCTGGTGAGGAGGGGAGGGGCTGTACCTGGTGAGGAGGGGGAGGGGCTGTACCTGGTGAGGAGGGGGAGGGGCTGTACCTGGAGAGGAGGGGGCTGTACCTGGTGAGGAGGGGGAGGGGCTGTACCTGGTGAGGAGGGGAGGGGCTGTACCTGGTGAGGAGGGGGAGGGGCTGTACCTGGTGAGGAGGGGAGGGGCTGTACCTGGTGAGGAGGGGGAGGGGCTGTACCTGGTGAGGAGGGGAGGGGCTGTACCTGGTGAGGAGGGGGAGGGGCTGTACCTGGTGAGGAGGGGAGGGGCTGTACCTGGTGAGGAGGGGGAGGGGCTGTACCTGGTGAGGAGGGGAGGGGCTGTACCTGGTGAGGAGGGGGCTGTACCTGGTGAGGAGGGGGAGGAGCTGTACCTGGAGAGGAGGGGGCTGTACCTGGTGAGGAGGGGGAGGGGCTGTACCTGGTGAGGAGGGGAGGGGCTGTACCTGGTGAGGAGGGGGCTGTACCTGGTGAGGAGGGGGAGGGGCTGTACCTGGTGAGGAGGGGAGGGGCTGTACCTGGTGAGGAGGGGGAGGGGCTGTACCTGGTGAGGAGGGGAGGGGCTGTACCTGGTGAGGAGGGGGAGGGGCTGTACCTGGTGAGGAGGGGAGGGGCTGTACCTGGTGAGGAGGGGGAGGGGCTGTACCTGGTGAGGAGGGGAGGGGCTGTACCTGGTGAGGAGGGGGCTGTACCTGGTGAGGAGGGGGAGGAGCTGTACCTGGAGAGGAGGGGGCTGTACCTGGTGAGGAGGGGGAGGGGCTGTACCTGGTGAGGAGGGGAGGGGCTGTACCTGGTGAGGAGGGGGCTGTACCTGGTGAGGAGGGGGAGGGGCTGTACCTGGTGAGGAGGGGGAGGGGCTGTACCTGGTGAGGAGGGGAGGGGCTGTACCTGGTGAGGAGGGGGAGGGGCTGTACCTGGTGAGGAGGGGAGGGGCTGTACCTGGTGAGGAGGGGGAGGGGCTGTACCTGGTGAGGAGGGGGCTGTACCTGGTGAGGAGGGGGCTGTACCTGGTGAGGAGGGGGAGGAGCTGTACCTGGAGAGGAGGGGGCTGTACCTGGTGAGGAGGGGGAGGGGCTGTACCTGGTGAGGAGGGGGAGGAGCTGTACCTGGAGAGGAGGGGGCTGTACCTGGTGAGGAGGGGGAGGGGCTGTACCTGGTGAGGAGGGGGATGCAGTGCTCGGCGGCCACACGTCCCATCATGCCGATGCTGCACAGTTGGTCGGAGAAGAGCTCGCGGTCGTCCTCCTGAATCTCGTTGATCTCGTCGTCCTCATGTGACGCGACGCCGTTTGCAGACTTTACAGAGAAAATGAAGGAACACGTTTTAGAATATATGACATTAAGAAGAACAAACATTGAACACAATGTCACAAAGGTGCACATATCTATTTTAAGGCTGATTGCATTTTTAAATTTACACATTTTTGATCAATAAATGGCTCATTATTTGACCTTTTAGACTTAAATATGTTGTAGAATTGACCTAATGTGGTTCAAGATACAATGAAAATGCTATTCAAGTCAAATTACATAAAAATGACTATAATCCAAATAAAAAGTGAAGTATTACTATTGCAATGTACAATGTAGTGTAAATTAAAAGTCTCTACTCCTGTGCAGCGCTGCTTCAGCCTGACACACGAGGCAGAGTCCAGGACTGATACTTTACCAAGGATACACAAGTGCCTCCAACTGGGGAATTTACCCATAATGCACCATGATCGTTTTAAAAGATCAAAAAATAAGAGCATGGATCTGTATTGCTTTTGTAAAACATACAAACTATAAAAATGCCCTCAAAAAAAGGAAAGGATAATACATGAATATGAAATAGTACATGCACAAAAATCCTTCATTACGCCTTTAAACAAAGAACAGTCGGTCTCAAACTTATGACTCTAAAGCCTCAACCTGCTCCACAAAAGGTGATAGTAGTGATAGTCAGAGAGACACTCACACACCTGTGACACACGCTCACATTGGAGCGCCGTACTCCCAAGTAAGAGAATAAAAGCACAAATAAATCAAATAAAACACTGCAAAATAAAACCTAAAATTCTCGCTTTTTAATAAATATTTCTTTTTTATAATCATATTAGTCTAAGAAACACAAATGCATTCATAAATATCATTTTATTGGCAATTGCACATAGAAAGTGGTTTGGATCACTTGGATGTAGTAATAAAACATACCACTAGATGTCACTCTGGAAAAGTGTTTAGAAGCCTCGAAACATTTTGTACAAGTGCTTTGCCATTTCATGTGCTTCACTTTGCAGTGAAGCACAGTGAAGTGGAGGTCTTGGCAGTGGTGCATTGCCTGGTCTGTGTGGGCACTGTGATGTGGGGGTGGGGTGTTTGGGTGGAGGTCTTGGCAGTGGTGCATTGCCTGGTCTGTGTGGGCACTGTGATGTGGGGGTGGGGTGTTTGGGTGGAGGTCTTGGCAGTGGTGCATTGCCTGGTCTGTGTGGGCACTGTGATGTGGGGGTGGGGTGTTTGGGTGGAGGTCTTGGCAGTGGTGCATTGCCTGGTCTGTGTGGGCACTGTGATGTGGGGGTGGGGTGTTTGGGTGGAGGTCTTGGCAGTGGTGCATTGCCTGGTCTGTGTGGGCACTGTGATGTGGGGGTGGGGTGTTTGGGTGGAGGTCTTGGCAGTGGTGCATTGCCTGGTCTGTGTGGGCACTGTGATGTGGGGGTGGGGTGTTTGGGTGGAGGTCTTGGCAGTGGTGCATTGCCTGGTCTGTGTGGGCACTGTGATGTGGGGGTGGGGTGTTTGGGTGGAGGTCTTGGCAGTGGTGCATTGCCTGGTCTGTGTGGGCACTGTGATGTGGGGGTGGGGTGTTTGGGTGGAGGTCTCACCATGTTGCGTGTGCCGTCGGGAGCACACAGGTGGCACTGGATGTAGGCATTGAAGACCTGCACGGCCGGCTGGACGAAGCAGCCGCGAGGGAAGTGCTGGTCGTCCCGCACCAGGGTGAGCCAGGACTCCAGCAGGCGCTCGTACGCCTCCATGTACACCATGTCATCTTTGTCCAGCTGCACACGCACAAAGGTCAGAGGTCAGCAGAGAAGCACCAAAGGGGAAGCTACATTTACACGGCTTACGGAGAGACACCACTACACAGTATAGTGCAAACCTTTGACACCAAGAGTTTGCACCATAAACCATGTCTAAAGCCGGATTATTCTAGATCTAAACTAGGGCTAAAACTGGTCTAGACAATTGCTCGACCAGTTGACCACCTGGACCAATACAAATGACAGAAATGTGGGGGAAATATATTGAAACAGCAGATAATTGTGTGTACCACCAGAGGAAGCCCCTGTACCGCAGTTTGAGAACCAACTGTATAGTGCAGTCATTCCATTAAGTCCAGGTTTTTCACTCTCGCCCTCCGAGACGACTGCTCTTGTGATTATGGCCGTTACAAAAATAAATGGAATTGAATTAAATGTTTTCCCTTCTGATCTGAATGAGACTAAGCCTTTTTAGAGTTCTCATGAGGTATTTTGGGAGCACATTATAGCTCGTCACAAAAACTCATTTTGAAGAGGGATATAATAAGTGATAAGAAACTGGAAACTCTAAATGAACTAAACAATACCAGGACATAATCATTATAAAGCATAATGACTATGATCAGTTGGTTTACAACCCTCTTAACATACAACATATTTTAAGAAACCTTCCCACCAGCCAATAAAATTGAAGATAATTGTTTTACTTTAATCACAGTTGTCCAGGGGCAGACTGACAGAAGAAGGCCCCTCCCACCAGCACCCCACTGTGGCACCTGGTGTTCCGGGGTCTCCCATCCAAGTACTGACCAGGCCCTGTCCTGCTTAGCTTCAGAGCTGATGGGATGGGGCAGTGGCAGCAGGTATCGCACAGCAAGTCCATACAAACTAAATATTGAACATCATTTATTGAACCTTTCACTTTTAAAGCTAAAAAAGCAACCGTGTCTGGTAGTGGTCTTTGTGGAGCCGGGTCAGAATAAGATCCCTCTGGTTAAATTTGAGTGCATTCATTAATAAAAAATGCTTTTAGTGAAAATAAATAAACAGCACAATAAATGATGAAGAATTGTATACTTAAAAACATGATTGTGGACATCATAAAACTATGCACACTGCATCAAAAGAATAACAGCTGATATAAGTTTGTTGCCCTAATCACCGTTTCCTCCAGGGCGGCGCTGCGTCCGAACGAGCAGGTGAGGAGCGTCAGGCAGTTGATGAAGGAGGTGAAGAGGTCAGGGGGCAGTGCGGTGAGGGTGCTGCGCGGGAACATGCTGATTAAATTGGAAACCATGTTAGAGATGCCCATGGCCTCTGAGTCCTCCATGTCCATCCTGCACACAAAGAACATGAAAGATACACACGTGAACCACACACGTGAACCACACTCGTGAACAACACACGTGAACCACACACGTGAACCACACTCGTGAACCACACTCGTGAACAACACACGTGAACCACACACGTGAACCAAACACGTGAACCACACACGTGAACCACACACGTGAACCACACACGTGAACAACACCGACGTGACAGGCTAATCTTATCTTACAGACACACATACACGTCAAATCAGAGCGTTGCTGGTGTGATCCAGAATGTTGTGCTCAATTGTCTTATGCTGAGAGTCATGTGGTGCCGGAGGTTCCTGTACAGGTCTTATACTGAGAGTCATGTGGTGCCGGGGGTTCCTGTACAGGTCTTATACTGAGAGTCATGTGGTGCCTGAGGTTCCTGTACAGGTCTTATACTGAGAGTCATGTGGTGCCGGAGGTTCCTGTACAGGTCTTATACTGAGAGTCATGTGGTGCCGGGGGTTCCTGTACAGGTCTTATACTGAGAGTCATGTGGTGCCTGAGGTTCCTGTACAGGTCTTATACTGAGAGTCATGTGGTGCCGGAGGTTCCTGTACAGGTCTTATACTGAGAGTCATGTGGTGCCGGGGGTTCCTGTACAGGTCTTATACTGAGAGTCATGTGGTGCCTGAGGTTCCTGTACAGGTCTTATACTGAGAGTCATGTGGTGCCGGGGGTTCCTGTACAGGTCTTATACTGAGAGTCATGTGGTGCCGGAGGTTCCTGTACAGGTCTTATACTGAGAGTCATGTGGTGCCGGGGGTTCCTGTACAGGTCTTATACTGAGAGTCATGTGGTGCCGGGGGTTCCTGTACAGGCCTTATACTGAGAGTCATGTGGTGCCGGAGGTTCCTGTACAGGTCTTATACTGAGAGTCATGTGGTGCCGGGGGTTCCTGTACAGGTCTTATACTGAGAGTCATGTGGTGCCGGGGGTTCCTGTACAGGTCTTATACTGAGAGTCATGTGGTGCCGGGGGTTCCTGTACAGGTCTTATACTGAGAGTCATGTGGTGCCGGGGGTTCCTGTACAGGTCTTATACTGAGAGTCATGTGGTGCCGGAGGTTCCTGTACAGGTCTTATACTGAGAGTCATGTGGTGCCGGGGGTTCCTGTACAGGTCTTATACTGAGAGTCATGTGGTGCCTGAGGTTCCTGTACAGGTCTTATACTGAGAGTCATGTGGTGCCTGAGGTTCCTGTACAGTTCTTACTGCAGATGACAGATGCTTGAGTCATGAGGAGGAAGTGAAGAATCCCTGGGTCAAATCTGTTCTTACAACATGGAAGGAGCTGATCAGAACAAACTAAACAAACATGCTACAAACTTAAACTCGTAAAGTTTTATGACCAAAGGTTTTGTACCAAATAGAACTGAGACTCAAGGTCTGGAGGACAAAAGGTCTAAAGGTTTTTCACCAGATGTAAAAGAGAATCACATGAAAAGCTTTGATATGTTGAAACAATCATTTGACTTGGAGGAACAGGACTTATATAGGTTTTTACAAATAAGGAGTTATTATAACCAAGAAATTGAACAAAATAATGACCATTACAAACCTCTGATTAAGATGTTTATTCAGGCTTATACATCAGAACTATCAAGGGAATAATATCTAAATTATATCAATGCATTTCTAATCTGGATAGCTACTCTACTAAATATATTAAAAGCTAGTGGGAAAGACAATGTGTACATCTCTGAGATCTACCAAATTACACGTCTGGAGGGAATTTTGTTGGAAAATGTGTCACATTTTTTCCTAACACCAGGTCAAAGTGCCGATTACTCACAGGGAAACACAGACTGCTGGAGAAACTGTGGCACCAGGAGGCAAACCACTATCATGTGTTCTGGGACTGTCCTGTTGCTCACAAATATTAGACTTAAATTAAAGGCGTAATGGACGTTTTTTTGTCGATTTGAGAACTGAAGTGGAAATTTAACTATGTAGTTGACGTCTATTTATATTTGTATTTCATAATTTGCTCTCTGGCTTTGTTCTGTTAGTGTTTAATCTAAAATCTTTTTTGCAGATATGAATTGCATGATACAGAGGTCCGCAATCAAATAAAGCAATTCTAGCCAATTGAACAACTCTTTGTTGAACACACCCCTGGAAAGACTTCCCTGACAATGGTTCTAAAAATAGATACATTATTTCTATCTGAGAAAATAAAAGTATTTAGAGTTAAAGAAAATCAAATATTTCGAATTGTAGTTTTACATCCATAATTTTATGTACATCAATTATTTCATGTACCTCCATGTATACGTTATATATAGAAATGATTCATCTTATTCCACCCCACCCACTTTCTCCTCTTGCCACAGATCAGCACTTCTGTTGTAATTACATTTCCGCTTTGATTTGTGCAAAATGTCCAATGTTCATGTGACCAACACGTCAACACTGCATGGACTCTCTGGACGGCCTGAGAACGCCTTTGAGTCTGTGTAGAACTTATTTTCTCTGGAGGTCTCAGTGGTCACTAATACAACCGGAGGAAGGATTACGTGGAATGGCGACGCCCAGACGTGCTTATGGAATAAGGGGAATACTGTGTTATTTGTATTGTTATGAGAGAAGATTATACATCCAAATAATTACAATATTTCTGATTTGATAAATGTGACCATATGTCATTTTGATCCGATTCATTTTTCCATTCATTTAACCCATTTCCAACATGAGAAATCCTGTACAAGGCCTCAGCCTCCTCTTATCAATGAGTGCACTGCTGCACATAGCTGTCCAATGAGGCCATAGGAAAAATGATCTGAAAATAGGAGATTACAACTGAGAGCAAGAGCCTATTACTCACCAGCACGTTGTATTTATACTTGACCCTTAGCTCAAACCAGAGCTACAAGTTCACAGATGTTACAGTTTAAATAGAATCACATTTTAGTTTGAGAGAGAAATACCAGAAATCTACAAGTGTCTACAGCAGATGTTGTTTAAACCTCTGATAACCCAATATTTTAGGTGTTACCCTTCATGTCACAGAAGGTTCCACACACAAACAGGCTAAAACATTGAAGTAGTTGAATGTTTGTTTTTACTTTCAATGGTTTAACAAAAGAGAGTTTGTCAACTCGTCTTCTGTCCAAATACATAGAATTAAAGTAAAACCTTCAACAAGTTTTAAATATATGGGCCCCTTTTTCATTTTCAATTTCTGAAAAACACAGGACCAGAGGAAGATAAAAAAAGGCAAAAAGCATAAGAAACAGCACTAATGAGACATTATGACAAAACAGCACAGGTCCCACATTCAAGTCCCATTTATTCCTGCCACCAAAAGTATGTTCCAAAGGTATTCTCATTCACACCCCAGGCACAGCCTGCCTCAAGATATATTATATATTTGAAATGTCTTTAGCACTTTAAATAAATATGGCCAGCAAAATCAAAAGTCTTCTCACCGTCCAGACTAATTATTACGAGTTTGTTCTGTTGATTTTGTATATGATTCATAAAGATGGTCCTATGTCGTCTTGTGTCAGATCTTTGTGGATTCAGTTTGGGAGGATTTGTTCCATTCTTTTGGACATAATTGAGGTGTTTAAACAATAGTCACATTCAGAATAGAAATAGTCTCTATGAGGCACAGTCCAGTCGCTCCTTCCCTTCTTTTGGTCTCAGGGACATGTCTTTAGAGCTTTATACCACTCTGAGGTGTGTCTTTAGAGCTTTCTAACACTGAGGTGTGTCTTTAGAGCTTTATACACTCTGAGGTGTGTCTTTAGAGCTTTATACACTCTGAGGTGTGTCTTTAGAGCTTTATACACTCTGAGGTGTGTCTTTAGAGCTTTATATCACTCTGAGGTGTGTCTTTAGAGCTATATACCGCTCTGAGGTGTGTCTTTAGAGCTTTATACCGCTCTGAGGTGTGTCTTTAGAGCTTTCTAACACTCTGAGGTGTGTCTTTAGAGCTTTATACACTCTGAGGTGTGTCTTTAGAGCTTTATACACTCTGAGGTGTGTCTTTAGAGCTTTATACACTCTGAGGTGTGTCTTTAGAGCTTTATACACTCTGAGGTGTGTCTTTAGAGCTTTATACACTCTGAGGTGTGTCTTTAGAGCTTTATACACTCTGAGGTGTGTCTTTAGAGCTTTATACACTCTGAGGTGTGTCTTTAGAGCTTTATAAACTCTGAGGTGTGTCTTTAGAGCTTTATACACTCTGAGGTGTGTCTTTAGAGCTTTATACACTCTGAGGTGTGTCTTTAGAGCTTTATACACTCTGAGGTGTGTCTTTAGAGCTTTATACACTCTGAGGTGTGTCTTTAGAGCTTTATACACTCTGAGGTGTGTCTTTAGAGCTTTATACACTCTGAGGTGTGTCTTTAGAGCTTTATACACTCTGAGGTGTGTCTTGTTTGGTGACGATCGCATTACTCTGTCTTGTATTGTAATAATGATTCTTTCTGCTTGTTTGCTCAAGTTTCCTCTCAGAACTGCTTTAGAAGCGTTCCAAAGGATGGACGTGGAAGTTTCACCGTCGTCATTTTACTCCTGATAGCTCTTAATCCGTCTTTATTGAAAATATAGAAATGGTCTGTTCTAGAGTAGATTGTATGTTAATTGGGAAAGTTCACATACAATCTACTGGTTTGTATGTGCATTTTTAGAGGCGGTGGTGTGGCAGTGATCTCACACTCAAGCGACTCATGAGCCCGAAAACTAACAATACATTTCACTCATTTAAAGCCTCATGTGTCAATCACGAGTTTGTTCATAGTTATCTACCTCCTGGTCCCTATTCAGAGTTTTTAACAGAGTTTATATCAAACTTAGTGCTAGCCTGTGATAAAATAGTCATAGCTGGAGACTTAAATATCCATGTGAACGTGAGTGATGACCCTCTCAGTAATGCCTTCAGCGCCTTGTTAGACAGCATCGGTTTCACTCAGAATGTAAATAAAGTGACTCACACTCACAAGAACACTCTGGATCTTGTCCTAACGTATGGAAAAGAGATTACTGACCTCATTGTCCTCCCTCAAAACTCTATATTGTCAGATCATTTCATAATTACCTTTCAGTTTATTCTTAAAGATCATCAGCCACAGAATAAAGTTATAACGAAAAGGACAATATCTGAAAAATCTATCTCAAAATTCAAAGAAACATTCAGTGACATGTCATGTGATCATGTCATGTGATCATGTCATGTGCTCCTGCTGAGAACAGCTTTAGTCCAGGGGAAGTGACCGATCTGACCACTTGACCATGAATTCTCTGAAGTCTGCACTTGATGCTGCAGCTCCGTTAAAACAGAAGGTCATTAGGCCAAAGCGCCTCCTCCTGGTACAACCAAGAACTGCACTCACATAAACAAAGAGTTAGATCATGATAGACCCTTTGGCCCCTCCCACACAGAAAGTCTCTAAAAGCAGGAAAAGCTGCTACTGTCCTATCTCTTATTTGACCAGGAGCTCTCATTTAAAGCTCATATAAATCACGTCTGTAAAACAGACTATTTCCATCTGCTTAATATAGATCAAATCAGAAGAATCCGGCCTAAAAGCGATGCTGAAAAACGTCTCCTGCATTTGTAACGACTACATTAGACTGTAACTCCTGCTCACAGCAGGTCCTAAAAGCTCCATAAAAAGCTTTAACTGGTTCAAAATGCCGCAGCAAGATTACTAACAGCAACTAAAAAAAGAGAGCACTTTACGCCGGTGCTGGAGTCTCTTCACTGGCTCCTGTCCAGTTTAGAATCACATTTAAACTCCTCCTCCTGACTTACAAAGCCATAAATGACATGGCCCCTCCCACCTCAAAGATGCTCTAGAACCATCTCATCCAATCAGAGCTCTTCACTCTCTAAATGCTTCTGGTGGTGCCAAGAATCTCTAAAAGCACAGTAGGAGGTAGAGCCTTCTGGTGGTGCCAAGAGTCTCTAAAAGCACAGTAGGAGGTAGAGCCTTCTGGTGGTGACAAGAGTCTCTAAAAGCACAGTAGGAGGTAGAGCCTTCTGGTGGTCCCAAGAGTCTCTAAAAGCACAGTAGGAGGTAGAGTCTTCTGGTGGTCCCAAGAGTCTCTAAAAGCACAGTAGGAGGTAGAACGTTCCTCTTGAAATCTCTTATGGTCAGACCAGTTAGGAACAGAAATATAAACCCACAGTTATGCTGCCCTAGGAGCAACTCTGGGGGAAGTATGGCAGCTTGAGCACTATCCTCTGATAAACACTACTTATTCTAGCAAACAATATTTGATATTTAATTCCACTTGAAAACTGTTCATTGCCTTTTCTTTTTCTCACTCCGAAGACCTGTGGACCCAGATGCTCCTCTCCTGGTGAAGCGGTTTCTACCCTGTATGAACGGTCCTTCATCTGCCTGAAGAACTGGTTCTCTTCCTGAAGAACTGGTTCTCCTCCTGATGAACTGGTTCTCCTCCTGAAGAACTGGTTCTCCTCCTGATGAACTGGTTCTCCTCCAGTGGCTCCAGCTCCTCTGTCTCTCTCTCGTCTGTGAGAGTCAGATCTCTCCTTCATCTGGAACTCCTCCAGGTTTATACTTTTTTTATAGGTTTTTTGTAGTTTTTCCTGCAGAAGGAGGGTCTAAGGACAGAGGATTCTGGGACATCGTCCCTCGCCACCAAAGACATCGCTTAATTAGTTTTTCACTGTTGCCCTGAGAGGCAACTGTTGTTGTGATTTTGGGCGTTACAAAAATAAATTGAGTTGAATTGAAAAAATGGATATACCTGTGTGACCCTGGGTTCATCTCCCTCCAGATGTCAATCCGTACAATATTCTTCAAAATGTATGATTTTTTAAATGTATTGCTCTTGTCTCCAATGTCTCCGAATTTGATATGTCTAGTGTAGGTGTAAGTTTCCAATTGCTGCAACAAATTAGGGTTCCCTCAGAGTGGGTTGTAAACAGGTCTATAATATTAGTTACAAGACAATGACACTAAGCACCAGCTAATAAGTGGCTTCGGAACAACTCTGTGACCCTTCCTGACCGGCCCAGCCAGAGTCCTGACCTAAACCCAATTGAACATCTCTGGAGAAACCTGAAAATGGCTGTCCACCAACGTTCACCATCCAACAAGACGGAACTGGAGAGAATCTGCAAAGAGGAATGTCAGAGGATCCCAAAATCCATGAGTGATACACATCATTCACAAGAAGACTCATGGCTGTACTAGCTCAAAAGGTGCTTCTACTCAATACTGAGCAACAGTGACATGTGGTGAGGTTCAGGGCGAGTGAGGCACCGCCTCTTTCAGAGTCAGATTTACAAACGTGAATGAACCATAAGAGCTCCTTAAACAGTTCGTTCTGGACCAGAAAGAGGAGAAGCTGCAGGAGACTTCATTCATTGCTATACAGTCCCACTAGCTCCGCCCTCAGTCCCACTAGCTCCACCCTCAGTCCCACTAGCTCCGCCCTCAGTCCCACCTGCTCCGCTCTCAGTCCCACTAGCTCCGCCCTCAGTCCCACTAGCTCCGCCCTCAGTCCCACCAGCTCCGCCCTCAGTCCCACCTGCTCCGCCCTCAGTCCCACTAGCTCCGCCCTCAGTCCCACTAGCTCCGCCCCCAGTCCCACTAGCTCCGCCCTCAGTCCCACTAGCTCCTCCCCAGTCCCACTAGCTCCGCCCCTAGCTCCGCCCTCAGTCCCACTAGCTCCGCCCTCAGTCCCACTAGCTCCGCCCCCAGTCCCTCTAGCTCCGCCCCCAGTCCCACTAGCTCCGCCCCCAGTCCCACTAGCTCCGCCCCCAGTCCCACTAGCTCCGCCCTCAGTCCCACTAGCTCCGCCCCCAGTCCCACTAGCTCCGCCCTCAGTCCCACTAGCTCCGCCCCCAGTCCCACTAGCTCCACCCTCAGTCCCACTAGCTCCCCCCTCAGTCCCACTAGCTCCGCCCTCAGTCCCGTTCAGCTCCGGTGCAGCTCTTCCTTTAGTTAGAACCTCTTGCTTTGATTGAAAATCCAGATTTGCGAAACGTTTTAACTTGGAAATGTCCATATTGTCCAGATTCTACATACACAAGAATAAGGAAGAAGAGAGCGCACCTGCCCACACACGAGCACCTGTCAGCACCTGTCCACACACGGCCGGGCTCAGGAGCGCCCTCTTCCATGAGGCACATGCACTGTTGCCTCGCTGAGTGAACTTTTACTGCGGTTTTATAATGAATCTGCCTAAAACACGTTTCAGAAATACATTTCATACATTATCTAGAATATGGAAGCTCAGAGCACATGGTCCGGGTGTTTTGTCTGTGTGTGTGTGTGTGTGTGTGTAGTGTGTGTGGTGTGTGTGTGTGTGGTGTGTGTGGTGTGTGTGGTGTGTGTGGTGTGTGTGTGGTGTGTGTGGTGTGTGTGGTGTGTGTGGTGTGTGTGTGGTGTGTGTGTGGTGTGTGTGTGGTGTGTGTGATGTGATGTGTGTGTGGTGTGTGTGATGTGATGTGTGTGTGGTGTGTGTGGTGTGTGTGGTGTGGGTGTGTGGTGTGTGGTGTGTGGTGTGTGGTGTGTGTGTGTGGTGTGTGGTGTGTGGTGTGTGGTGTGTGTGGTGTGTGGTGTGTGGTGTGTGGTGTGTGGTGTGTGGTGTGTGGTGTGTGGTGTGTGGTGTGTGTGTGTGGTGTGTGTGGTGTGTGGTGTGTGTGTGTGGTGTGTGGTGTGTGGTGTGTGGTGTGTGGTGTGTGGTGTGTGTGTGTGGTGTGTGTGGTGTGTGGTGTGTGGTGTGTGGTGTGTGTGTGTAATATTGATTATATTTTATAATTACGTTTTCCCCCCAAGATTGACAGGTGAGGCACTGCCTCCCCTGAATGCACGTCACTGCTGAGCAAAGGGTCTGAATACTTATGACCCTGTGAGATTGCAGTATTTCTTTAATTTGGAAACATTTCTAAGTTTCTGTTTTTTACTGTCAAGATGGGGTGCTGAGTGAACATTAATGAGGAATAAAATAAACTTTTTGATTTTAGCAAATGGTTGCAATGAAACAAAGAGTGAAACTTTAAATGGGGCCTGAATACTTTCAATGCCCACTGTATATAGTGGTTTTACTAGAGATATACAATAATATAATACTATAATTTACAAAGAGAACTAATTTTGTCTTGACAACAGAATGGTTTAATTTCATATTACATTCACAAGATGTGAAATAATAAGAAGGTTAATTGATTTTCTAAAAAATTAGAACAATCTTGAGCATGAGTTTGTGCAGGTCCAAGAGGACAAACAACAGCAGCTCCTCCTCATGTGTTAAGGGCCCAGTAGGAATTAGATATTGTAATTAAATAATTAGTTTTCTAATAAATATTAGATTTCTGATTTGCAATTTATATTTTAAAATCAAGATTCAGTTGTTCACAATATGAACCCATTCAGGATTAAACTGGGATTAAGTGGTAAATGCTTTTTGTATAAACCAGCCATGTTGCAGACGGCAAGAAAATATTAGATGTTTTTTGTAAATATTAGAATGTTGAGTTTATCTACAGAATATACGGCTGAATGGTGACCAGTCTGAAGTGGCCCTCAGAAGCCCCCCCTCTGCAGAGCCATGTCTGTGGGGGCCATGTCTGTGGGGGCCATGTCAGTGGGGGCCATGTCTGTGGGGGCCATGTCTGTGGGGGCCATGTCTGTGGGGGCCATGTCAGTGGGGGCCATGTCAGTGGGGGCCATGTCAGTGGGGGCCATGTCTGTGGGGGCCATGTCTGTGGGGGCCATGTCAGTGGGGGCCATGTCTGTGGGGGCCATGTCTGTGGGGGCCATGTCTGTGGGGGCCATGTCAGTGGGGGCCATGTCTGTGGGGGCCATGTCTGTGGGGGCCATGTCAGTGGGGGCCATGTCTGTGGGGGCCATGTCTGTGGGGGCCATGTCTGTGGGGGCCATTTCAGTGGGGGCCATTTCAGTGGGGGCCATTTCAGTGGGGGCCATTTCAGACTCATGTCCTGGAGCTGACGTGACCAACCGGTTTATTTCAGTCCGACTTATGCAGTTTCTCCTCTGGTCAGTATCAGGCAGATCATCTCTGCACGTGCTCTAAATGACCTGCCCAGAATCTTAAACTAATGGGTTTAAAACAAATACATTTTGAAGAAAACCAATGAAATGAAGGGATTTGATAAGAGTTGAATTTAAAAACAGTATTAAAAGATATGACTGGATTTAAAGTTCTGGATCAGATGAGCAGAAAGAAGTTTCTGAGGCTTCTGAGGATCATTCTGACCTTTACATTCACACCTTTACTTCAAGTCTACTTCACACAAACAGATTTGATTTTGAAATTATAAAGGGAAAAAATGTATAAAATGTGCATAGAAAAGTATAGGGTGGAATGGGCAAGTTTGAATGGAATGGGCATGGGGAAGTCAATGTTGTTTCAAATGTTTGGACCTTATAAACTTTTTTTTTTAAATGTGTGCTTAAGTGATACCAAAGGTCAAAATGTTTTTTGAGACCATATTTTCCAATGTGTTAATGTTCACAGTTAGACACACAAATATGTTCTCAAACACATCCCCCCCGACTCAACACCAACACATCCAGACCATTCAAGCCCCGATCACACATGTCACTGTTAAACAGCGGAGGAAATAGAACAGGAGCTTCACAATAACCTCCATAGAAATGGGAGGGGCCAATTCATGAACACTGTCATATTATTCTATTTTCAACCCAGAAGCTTAGTTTGAGATGGGATTTCATGATATCAAATTATCAGTTTTATTTTTTAAAGGATATTTTTACCCATAGGCTTTATTAGACAGGACAGCTGAGCATGAAATGGGGATGAGAGAGAAGGGAGGACATACAGTAAACTGTCGGGGTTGGGATCTGAACTCACAACACTGCGGTCGGCTGCACATGGAGCCTGGCACATGTGCTGCCACCTTAACTACTTGACCACCGGGCACTCACGATATCCCATTATATAATGTCTATATTAAAGCAGGCTGAAAGAGTCAGTTCATAATTGAGATGGGAGAGGCCAGAGATCTGATATTGAGATCTATATTCTATTCTATTTTAAGTGTACACAAACCATCCCCATGAGAGTCAGAGCGTTAAACTTGTGTTAATGTTGAGGTGTTGTTTTGGGACTAAAAAATTAGTTTAGAGTGCATTATTTAGTACTAACTTATTTTAGTTTAATCTTTACTAGTCTAGTAAATTAAGCCAAATAATGTAAACATTTCACTTAACTTGTTATAAAATATTACTATCTGGTCCCACGTAGGTATGAGGAGGATTTGTGGTGTATGTGGTGGAGTCTGTGGCGGAGTCTGTGGCGGAGTCTGTGGCGGAGTCTGTGGTGGAGTCTGTGGTGGAGTCTGTGGCGGAGTCTGTGGCGGAGTCTGTGGCGGAGTCTGTGGTGGAGTCTGTGGTGGAGTCTGTGGTGGAGTCTGGGGTGGAGTCTGGGGTGGAGTCTGCGGTGGAGTCTGTGGTAGAGTCTGTGGTGGAGTCTGTGGCGGAGTCTGTGGTGGAGTCTGTGGCGGAGTCTGTGGCGGAGTCTGTGGCGGAGTCTGTGGCGGAGTCTGTGGCGGAGTCTGCGGCGGAGTCTGTGGCGGAGTCTGCGGCGGAGTCTGTGGTGGAGTCTGTGGCGGAGTCTGTGGTGGAGTCTGTGGCGGAGTCTGTGGCGGAGTCTGTGGTGGAGTCTGTGGTGGAGTCTGTGGTAGAGTCTGGGGTGGAGTCTGGGGTGGAGTCTGTGGTGGAGTCTGTGGTGGAGTCTGTGGTGGAGTCTGTGGTAGAGTCTGGGGTGGAGTCTGGGGTGGAGTCTGTGGTGGAGTCTGTGGTGGAGTCTGCGGTGGAGTCTGCGGTGGAGTCTGCGGTGGAGTCTGTGGCGGAGTCTGTGGTGGAGTCTGTGGTGGAGTCTGTGGCGGAGTCTGTGGTGGAGTCTGTGGCGGAGTCTGTGGCGGAGTCTGTGGCGGAGTCTGTGGCGGAGTCTGTGGCGGAGTCTGCGGCGGAGTCTGTGGTGGAGTCTGTGGCGGAGTCTGTGGTGGAGTCTGTGGCGGAGTCTGTGGCGGAGTCTGTGGTGGAGTCTGTGGTGGAGTCTGTGGTAGAGTCTGGGGTGGAGTCTGGGGTGGAGTCTGTGGTGGAGTCTGTGGTGGAGTCTGTGGTGGAGTCTGTGGTAGAGTCTGGGGTGGAGTCTGGGGTGGAGTCTGTGGTGGAGTCTGCGGTGGAGTCTGCGGTGGAGTCTGTGGCGGAGTCTGTGGTGGAGTTTGTGGACACTGACCCGTTGATCATGCTGAGCAGCCCCTCCACCATGTGGCCCAGGTAGGACACTTGGGCACTCTCGTCAGGGAAGATGGGCCCGTGCATGGAGGCCAGCTGGGCCAGGCACTGCAGCGAGTCCTGGGCCATGTCCGAGTCTTCACGGACTTTTTTATGCACCTGTGAACACACCAGGACGAGAGAGAACCTGAGAACCTGCTGCACACGAGAGAGAACCTGAGAACCTGCTGCACACGAGAGAGAACCTGAGAACCTGCTTCACACGAGAGAGAACCTGAGAACCTGCTGCACACGAGAGAGAACCTGAGAACCTGCTTCACACGAGAGAGAGCCTGAGAACCTGCTGCACACGAGAGAGAACCTGAGAACCTGCTGCACACGAGAGAGAACCTGAGAACCTGCTTCACACGAGAGAGAACCTGAGAACCTGCTTCACACGAGAGAGAACCTGCTGCACACGAGAGAGAACCTGAGAATCTGCTGCACACGAGAGAGAACCTGAGAATCTGCTGCACACGAGAGAGAACCTGAGAACCTGCTTCACACGAGAGAGAACCTGAGAACCTGCTTCACACGAGAGAGAACCTGAGAACCTGCTGCACACGAGAGAGAACCTGAGAATCTGCTGCACATGAGAGAGAACCTGAGAACCTGCTTCACACGAGAGAGAACCTGAGAACCTGCTTCACACGAGAGAGAACCTGAGAACCTGCTGCAGACGAGAGAGAACCTGAGAACCTGCTGCACACGAGAGAGAACCTGAGAACCTGCTGCACATGAGAACCTGAGAACCTGCTTCACACGAGAGAACCTGAGAACCTGCTGCACACGAGAGAGAACCTGAGAACCTGCTGCACACGAGAGAGAACCTGAGAACCTGCTTCACACGAGAGAGAACCTGAGAACCTGCTTCATACGAGAGAGAACCTGAGAACCTGCTGCACACGAGAGAGAACCTGAGAACCTGCTGCACACGAGAGGGAACCTGAGAACCTGCTTCACACGAGAGAGAACCTGAGAACCTGCTTCACACGAGAGAGAACCTGAGAACCTGCTTCACACGAGAGAGAACCTGAGAACCTGCTGCACACGAGAGAGAACCTGAGAACCTGCTGCACACGAGAGAGAACCTGAGAACCTGCTGCACACGAGAGAGAACCTGAGAACCTGCTGCACACGAGAGAGAACCTGAGAACCTGCTGCACACGAGAGAGAACCTGAGAACCTGCTGCACACGAGAGAGAACCTGAGAACCTGCTGCAGACGAGAGAGAACCTGAGAACCTGCTGCACACGAGAGAGAACCTGAGAACCTGCTGCACATGAGAACCTGAGAACCTGCTGCACACGAGAGAGAACCTGAGAACCTGCTTCATACGAGAGAGAACCTGAGAACCTGCTTCACACGAGAGAGAACCTGAGAACCTGCTTCACACGAGAGAGAACCTGAGAACCTGCTGCACACGAGAGAGAACCTGAGAACCTGCTGCACACGAGAGAGAACCTGAGAACCTGCTGCACACGAGAGAGAACCTGAGAACCTGCTGCACACGAGAGAGAACCTGAGAACCTGCTGCAGACGAGAGAGAACCTGAGAACCTGCTGCACACGAGAGAGAACCTGAGAACCTGCTGCACACGAGAGAGAACCTGAGAACCTGCTTCACACGAGAGAGAACCTGAGAACCTGCTTCACACGAGAGAGAACCTGCTGCACACGAGAGAGAACCTGAGAATCTGCTGCACACGAGAGAGAACCTGAGAACCTGCTTCACACGAGAGAGAACCTGAGAACCTGCTGCACACGAGAGAGAACCTGAGAACCTGCTGCACACGAGAGAGAACCTGAGAACCTGCTTCACACGAGAGAACCTGAGAACCTGCTGCACACGAGAGAGAACCTGAGAACCTGCTGCACACGAGAGAGAACCTGAGAACCTGCTTCACACGAGAGAACCTGAGAACCTGCTGCACACGAGAGAGAACCTGAGAACCTGCTGCACACGAGAGAGAACCTGAGAACCTGCTGCACACGAGAGAGAACCTGAGAACCTGCTTCACACGAGAGAACCTGAGAACCTGCTGCACACGAGAGAGAACCTGAGAACCTGCTTCACACGAGAGAACCTGAGAACCTGCTGCACACGAGAGAGAACCTGAGAACCTGCTGCACACGAGAGAGAACCTGAGAACCTGCTGCACACGAGAGAGAACCTGAGAACCTGCTTCACACGAGAGAGAACCTGAGAACCTGCTGCACACGAGAGAGAACCTGAGAACCTGCTGCACACGAGAGGAAACCTGAGAACCTGCTTCACACGAGAGAGAACCTGAGAACCTGCTTCACACGAGAGAGAACCTGAGAACCTGCTTCACACGAGAGAGAACCTGAGAACCTGCTGCACACGAGAGAGAACCTGAGAACCTGCTGCACACGAGAGAGAACCTGAGAACCTGCTGCACACGAGAGAGAACCTGAGAACCTGCTGCACACGAGAGAGAACCTGAGAACCTGCTGCAGACGAGAGAGAACCTGAGAACCTGCTGCACACGAGAGAGAACCTGAGAACCTGCTGCACACGAGAGAGAACCTGAGAACCTGCTTCACACGAGAGAGAACCTGAGAACCTGCTTCACACGAGAGAGAACCTGAGAACCTGCTGCACACGAGAGAGAACCTGAGAACCTGCTGCACACGAGAGAGAACCTGAGAACCTGCTTCACACGAGAGAACCTGAGAACCTGCTGCACACGAGAGAGAACCTGAGAACCTGCTGCACACGAGAGAGAACCTGAGAACCTGCTGCACACGAGAGAGAACCTGAGAACCTGCTTCACACGAGAGAACCTGAGAACCTGCTGCACACGAGAGAGAACCTGAGAACCTGCTTCACACGAGAGAGAACATGGCTGTTGTAAACAAACCGGAAAGAAGGAAAGCTGATGAGAACAGAGGATTCAAGGAAGATGTCCAGGACGCGAATATTTTTTTCGTAGTTGAGTTGGGAACTCAGCCAATCAGAAGGCGAGCAGTTTCTGGGTGGGAGTTGACTTAAAATCTGGTCTCCTCCCAGAAGATCGCAGCGCCACAGAACCTGAACAAGTGAATTAACTAAATAGAGAATGACAATGGACATGCTAGCCAGTGTTTGACCATAAAATAAATAACCATAACCCCTAAACCTAACCCCTAACGCTAAGTTTTTGTAGTAGTTAGTAGATGAAGGGGGGGGGGAAATTAAACTTAATTAAACTAGAGGTGGGAGCAGGAGTCGAACTCAGGATCTCGAGGGTCGTAGACCACGCCTTTTACCACTGGGCCAACAGAGATGAATATTGACTGCGCGAGACGATAAGTTACATCACATTGATCTGGGCCGCCAATGGGAGTAGACCAGATTTAGGTCAATGCCCACCTTCAACGCCCACATAGAAGCTGCTCGCCTTCTGATTGGCTGAGATATCTGCCCTGTTCCCAACTCAACTATGAAAAAAATATTTGCGTCCAGGACATGGACCAGAGATGAATTGTGTGATCGATATGGAACATGCAACTCCGTTCTGCAGCATGTGAACTCCGTTCTGCAGCATGTGAACTCCGTTCTGCAGCATGTGAACTCCGTTCTGCAGCATGTGAACTCCGTTCTGCAGCATGTGAACTCCGTTCTGCAGCATGTGAACTCCGTTCTGCAGCATGTGAACTCCGTTCTGCAGCATGTGAACTCCGTTCTGCAGCATGTGAACTCTGTTCTGCAGCATGTGAACTCTGTTCTGCAGCATGTGAACTCTGTTCTGCAGCATGTGAACTCTGTTCTGCAGCATGTGAACTCCGTTCTGCAGCATGTGAACTCCGTTCTGCAGCATGTGAACTCCGTTCTGCAGCATGTGAACTCCGTTCTGCAGCATGTGAACTCATGTGACATGGAGGGATAGAAGAGGATTGTATTGTTATTGAGGTTTGAAGAGGACTGCGCTTTTGATTTTTTTGAATCCTCAAAATCTGATTTCTTAATTGTATTTCTATATTTTCATCAATGCAACAAAAATTGCAAAAAATATATATATATGTCGCACTGGAGTATAAGTCGGATTTTTGGGGGACATTTATTTGATTTCAAGACCAAGACGAAGAACAGATATTTATTCATGAAAAGCATTTTTAGAAACGAGGTGAAAAGCTCCATGAGGCACAGACAGAACTGTGGTAAGTGTCCGGTATATTAACGTCACATATTAACAGTTATTCAGATGACTATAGTCTAGAGTGCCCTCTTGTGGTCGTCAGTGTAAAAATAATCAACACGTGAAATGCGGTTACCAGGGTGAAAATAACGAATATCATATATAAGTCGCTCTGGAGTATAAGTCGCTCTGGAGTATAAGTCGCTCTGGAGTATAAGTCGCTCTGGAGTATAAGTCGCTCTGGAGTATAAGTCACTCTGGAGTATAAGTCACTCTGGAGTATAAGTCGCACCCCGGCAAAAACTATGAAAAAAGGTACGAATTATAGTCCGAAAAATACGTATCAGTATTTTTTGTCAGCCTACTTAAATGAAACATTGTGTGTAATGTCATCAGAAGTGGTCTTTTCTTTGGGTCCGTGTGTAAGTGAATAGAGTGTGAGGTGGAAGTGCTGATGAAGGTTTTAGAAGAGCAAGCGAGCGCTTTCCTGACCGGCTTGAGGGTGAGGGTCAGACGAGTACTTACAGCCTATGAACAACCTTCTCCAAGAATAAGATGGTTCACTTGAGCCAGAGCCCAGAGTCCAAGCTCCTCAGCTGGAGACTGTGGTCCAGTTCACAGCCATCGCTCCAAACCATTCCATTTTCTGCAGTTAGGGCCATTCGAAACTAATTACAAAATATGTTGATTTAGAGGATACCGAGCCTGTATTCTCCACAATCTTCTTTGTCTACATGAAAATGACAATTACAGTTATGGACTAATCTGATAGAGCCAGCATTTCCACGTGGCCAGAGAAAAGCAGTGATGTGGTTGAGGTCTTTAAGCAGTCAATTCACAGAGTACAAGAAGGGGCCACTTCAGGTATTCTCCTTTTAAATCCACACCCTCTGGTACAGGAGGTCTCCACTGCCTGGTGAGCGATGGTCAGTTGGCCTGTCCGATGGGTTCTTTACTCCATATTTTGCCAAAAAAGTCACTCAGAAAGGACACTTGTGGGAGCAGGAACGGGTGAGGGATCCATTGGCGGAGCAAGACCAAAGAGGCACGTTGCTACGAAAAAGCAGCTGGCCAATGCTGATATCACCTCAGATATGTCAGTGTGACTATAGTTAGAGGGCGGTGGGCCAGGGCGGGGCGGCAGGGCACGTGTACCTTTAAACATCTCAACTATGTGTGGTTCTCCTGCTGCGTAGGCCCACTCACACACAGGCTGTACAGGATGACATCTATGAAATGTTATTTTCCGATTTAAGACTGAACAAACACGCGCACACGTGGAACGCGGAGAACACACACGCACAGCACACACGCACCACGCACGCACACACACAAACGCACACGCACGCACACACACAAACGCACACGCACGCACACACACAAACGCACACACGCGCACACACACGCGCACGCACACACACACGCGCACGCACGCACCAACACACACACGCGCACACACACACACACGCGCGCACGCACGCACCAACACACACACGCGCACACACACACACACACGCACGCACCAACACGCGCACGCACCAACACACACACGCGCACACACACACGCACGCACCAACACGCGCACACACAAACGCACGCACGCGCACACACACACGCGCGCACACACACACACACACACGCACGCACCAACACACACACACACGCACACACGCACGCACCAACACACACACACACGCACACACGCACGCACCAACACACACACGCACACACGCACGCACCAACACACACACGCGGAGCACAAACACACGCGTTAAAATGTACCTGTACATGTCTTGGTTGAGGTTCAAGTATTGTAGAAAACAGGAATGGACATTAAAAAGATGTTTCCGTCTCTTTGGGAGTTAATTTTTAATCATCTTGATGATTTTGGATATCTCCGAAACAATAACTGTGATATTAATATCACGATATATCTCCCATCTCTACTCAGCTTTAATTATACGTCTGTGTCCAAGGATCAAACCCCAACATAAGAGTAATTTAAAGAAGCATATCAGGGTGAAGGATGAGCCATGGCAGTCACCACAGCTGCCCGGGGACAAAGGGCCCGGCTGACAGACTGAGGAGCAGGCGGGGGCCCCTCCACGTGGGGCAAGTCTGTGGCAGCTGAGCTGGCCAATACCAAACACACCAGCTACTAGAAATACCAGAGACGATGTCGGCCCAATCCCCATTCAGTACTTGCTTAAATGAGCCTCTACTTCAGGGGTGGGCAAACTGCGGCCCGCGGGCCACATGTGGCCTGTTTGTCTTTATAATCCGGCCCGCCAAACATGGCAAGTAATATTTAAAAAAAATTTAAATATTAAAATAATTTTTCTTTTTTGCCCTCAGGCATCTGTCTGCACTTGTATCCTTCATAAATATGACGTGAAAGGAATTAAATAATATATTCAAATAGCCTATATTTGACAGAAAAGTGATATTTTATTTGATGTTTGATATTTCTTTTCCACACCAATGATGGCGGGCCGGTCCTCCGCTACTCGTCTGGATTCAAATATGGCCCTCAGAGGAAACTAGTTGAAACTAGTGACAAACCTATTGAATACAAACAGCTCAAGAAAAGACTAGATGATGATGCTACAAATGCGCCTCCTTCTGACAGAAATATACTGTTTTTCAAATAAAAACCTTTGAAAGGCTGATTTTATCATTAAATCTTAATTACCCTTGATTCAGTTTTGGTTTAGTCCCTGTTAAGTTTTGACAGTTTCACCAATAAAGGCATTTACATTTTTGTGTAAAAAGGATATAAATAGTGCAAAATCATTAATCATTTCAACCCATTTACAATATCCTGCAGCCTTAATATATATGGTATGTCAGCTGTATTTTACAACAGAAGGTTTGTTACAGTGTACAAAGCATAATGGAGATGTAAGATGAATACAGTAGGTAGTAGAGTGTGAGGAGGTACTCACGGTGAAGAAGAGGTCCATGATGCGCGTGTCCAGCAGCGCCTCTCTCCAGGACTCGCTGGGTTTGAGCGTCACATTCTGCGTGGCCTCGAACATAGCGATGTAGTGTCGGCCCAGTGCGGAGCAGCGGGTTAAGGCCAACAGCAGCATGTCACAGTGTTAGAGCTGTCAGCGATGTGAGGAGCTCCGGTCAGCAGCAGATGCTCTGGTGCCAGAGCCAGCTGCTCCTGGAGAGACTCCTCCACATCTCAATCCCTCCCTTTCTCCCTGCGAGCCTTTGCTCTGTCCAGGCAAGACCAAGAGACTCTAGACTCCAAGCTCAGAAACAGACTGTCCCAACATGCATGTACTCTTGACAATTCCCATTTTATACATTTATGTTTGGAGCAGACTAATCACAATAATCAAAGCTGGGGTACATGACTTCTTGTAAATGGGCACTTTTTGTGTTATGGTAGAAGAAGCTCTAAAGTAAGGGATGACACCAGCGCTCTGGCTGTGCTTGGGCGCTCTGCCCGAAATTGTGCCTTCTGAAAAAAAGATCTTCTCAAGCCATGAACGCTCCTTAAAATGAATACATTTGAATCAGTGTAATGCCTCATTCATCCAGGAAAGATATGATTCTTCAAGATCTTTTTCTATAGTAGTAAAAAGAAGGGTATAATTTTTCATAATATATTATATGTATATGATTTTCTTAACATTTTGGAGATCTACATCTAAATATCCATTTGCCATTTAAAAGGATAGATCTTTCCATTGGGCCAATTGTTCCAAGTAAAAAGGAAAGAAAAGGGGGGACCAAGCACAGCCATGTCTCAACCCTCTTTCCAGAGTCAGTGGGTCTGTCAGGTTACCATAGATTTTAATTTTTGAGGTTGGACCATTGTTAAGAGCTGCAATATTTTTAATAATTAAGCAGTCTTATTTGAAATTTGTTTAGCACTATAAATAAATAAGTCAAGCTGCAGAATCAAAAGCTTTCTCAGCGTCCAAACTAATTATTACAGCTTGGTTCTGGTGTTTTTATAAAGGATTAATTGTGTAAGGATCGTTATCTTGGATTTGTTTATTAGTAAATCCTGTCAGATCTTTGTGGATTCAGTTTGGGAGGATTTGTTCCATTCTTTTGGACATAATTGAGGTGAATAAACGATAGTCACATTCAGGATAGAAATAGGTCTATATGAGGCACAGTCCAGTCGCTCCTTCCCTTCTTTAGGTATTAAAGATGTGGTGACTTCTTTCAGTTGTGGTGAAGAAAGAGCTCTCCATTTACCGGTCAATCTACATTCCTGCCCTCACCTATGGTCATGAGCTATGGGTAATGACCGAAAGGACAAGATTGCAGATGGAAATGAGTTGCCTTAGAGATAGGGTGAGGACTCACGCGTGAGGCTGTCGGAGTAGAACCGCTTCTGGAGGAAGTTTCTGTGGTGAGGGAAGTCCCGGATAAGCGGAAGAAAATGGATGGATGGATGGCTCCTCTCGCCTTGGACAGTTGTTAATAGCACAGGCATAAGTGTGTCTTTTAGAGCTTTATACCACTTTGAGGTGAAGCCATTACTCCCGGAGATGTCTTCTTCCTTTTGTCTCTTGATTGAACCCTGTACCATTTTTTCAGCTCGGGTAAACCGGTAAATTGAGGGTGTCCAGAAAATTATTTATTTAATCTTCTTTTTCTCCTGAGATATTAGAAAAAAAGTTTTTTTATAGAAGGCTTCAAGTTACAATAAAATGTGCTGTTGTTTGGGTAAGATTGCGTTATTCTGCCTGTTAATTGTTTTAAAAACTTGAAAATTTTACATTTCATTTAAAATGTTACCTCCTTGGGAATGTTTCATAGCTTGCAAGCTATAAAACATTCCCAAGGATGTAAAACTTAAAATAAAATTATTATTTTTAATTCAAATACTAGGGGCCCATGTTTGTGCACTCTAAATGAGGACTGGACATAGACTGACTTAGACAAGTGGCTACATGTGGTCAGATGCTTTTAAATGGCATCACCTGCTGCCACTCTGACCTCTCCACTGAGAGCGTAGGGGCCAAAGCACACAACAGCGAGTCGTGTCGGCACAGAGCCACATCAATCATGACAACAGTTTGTTTAGTGACAAGAGCTCCGACATGTTCCCTCTCCCAGCCACAGAGCTGGTCCCTACTTCACTCACAAGGACCACAACCTCAGGACTTGGATGCAAAGCCTTATATTCCAATAAGAGAAACATATTAATATAATCAAAAAATCAAAAAATGTAGATTAAAAAAAAAAACTCTTTCTGCGGGTGGTCTCTATTTCTCCCCCTTCAAGCTCGGGTCCTCCCCCAGAGGCCCCTGGGAGCTTGAGGGTTCTTCAGTATCTTAGTTGGTCCTACACTCTTCTGGACCGAGATGTCTGATGCTTTTCCTGGATCTGCTCAAGTCATTCCTCCAGTTTGAGGGTCATTCCTCCAGTTTGAGGGTCATTCCTCCAGTTTGAGGGTCATTCCTCCAGTTTGAGGGTCATTCCTCCAGTTTGAGGGTCATTCCTCCAGTTTGAGGGTCATTCCTCCAGTTTGAGGGTCATTCCTCCAGTTTGAGGGTCATTCCTCCAGTTTCCTCCAACTGCTCCAGTCACTACAGCACCACTGATACCTTCACGCTCCAGACCTTCTCCAGCTCCTCTCTGAGGCCTTGGGATTTCTCTAGTTTCTCATGTTCCTTTTTCTGGATGTTTCCATCCCATGAACTGCAATGTCCACCACCAGGGCTTTCCTCTGACCTTGAGACCACCAGGGCTTTCCTCTGACCTTGAGACCACCAGGGCTTTCCTCTGACCCTTGAGACCACCAGGGCTTTCCTCTGACCTTGAGACCACCAGGGCTTTCCTCTGACCCTTGAGACCACCAGGGCTTTCCTCTGACCCTTGAGACCACCACGGCTTTCCTCTGACCCTTGAGACCACCAGGGCTTTCCTCTGACCCTTGAGACCACCAGGGCTTTCCTCTGACCCTTGAGACCACCAGGGCTTTCCTCTGACCCTTGAGACCACCAGGGCTTTCCTCTGACCTTGAGACCACCACGGCTTTCCTCGGACCCTTGAGACCACCACTATGTCCGGTTGGTTCTCCATCACCATTCAGTCTGTATCTGGAAGTCCCAGAGGACCTTGGCTCGGTCGTTCTCCATCTTTGGAGGTGTTTCCACTTTGTCCTTGGGGTCTCCAGCTCGTGCTCTGCACAGATGTTTCTTACACTATGTCAGCTCCTGGTGATGGAGCTCCATGTGTGCTGTCCCTGCAGCATCTGCACCTGCAGTTATGTGTGGGATGGTCTCAGGGGCCCCTTTGCACAGCTACACCTTGGGTCTTGGTCTTGGGTCTTGTCTGGTGTGGTAGATCTGGGCCTCTGTCCTTCAGACCGGCTCTTTCTAACCATCGGTAGGATTTTGTGATATCAGCCACTTCAGTTATGTTCCGATGGTACATCCCATGTAGGGGCGTGTCCTCCCATGTAGGGGCGTGTCCTCACATATAGGGGCGTGTCCTCTCATGTAGCGGCGTGTCCTCCCGTGTAGGGGCGTGTCCTCCCGTGTAGGGGCGTGTCCTCCCGTGTAGGGGCGTGTCCTCCCGTGTAGGGGCGTGTCGTCCCATGTAGAGGCGTGTCCTCCCATGTAGGGTCGTGTCTTCCCATGTAGGGGCGTGTCCTCCCATGTAGGGGCGTGTCGTCCCATGTAGAGGCGTGTCCTCCCATGTAGAGGCGTGTCCTCCCATGTAGAGGCGTGTCCTCCCATGTAGGGGCGTAACCTCCCATGTAGGGGCGTAACCTCCCATGTAGGGGCGTGCCCTCCCATGTAGGGGCGTGCCCTCCCATGTAGGGGCGTGCCCTCCCATGTAGGGGCGTGTCCTCCCATGTAGGGGCGTGTCCTCTCATGTTGGTCCCTCCAGCACCTCATCATCCTCTGTCCCTCATTGTCTGAGACATTCTCTGAGCACGTCCTCTGTAGGAGCCTTGTCCTTGATGTACTTATGGATCTTGGACGTTTCGTCCTGGACAGTGGCTCTCACGCTCACTAGTCCCGCCTCCTTTCTTACGGCTAGTGTACAGTCTCAGGGTGCTAGTGTACAGTCTCAGGGTGCTAGTGTACAGTCTCAGGGTGCTAGTGTACAGTCTCAGGGTGCTAGTGTACAGACTCAGGGTGCTAGTGTACAGTCTCAGGGTGCTAGTGTACAGTCTCAGGGTGCTAGTGTACAGTCTCAGGGTGCTAGTGTACGGTCTCAGGGTGCTAGTGTACGGTCTCAGGGTGCTAGTGTACAGTCTCAGGGTGCTAGTGTACAGTCTCAGGGTGCTAGTGTACAGTCTCAGGGTGCTAGTGTACAGTCTCAGGGTGCTAGTGTACAGTCTCAGGGTGCTAGTGTACAGTCTCAGGGTGCTAGTGTACGGTCTCAGGGTGCTAGTGTACAGTCTCAGGGTGCTAGTGTACAGTCTCAGGGTGCTAGTGTACAGTCTCAGGGTGCTAGTGTACAGTCTCAGGGTGCTAGTGTACGGTCTCAGGGTGCTAGTGTACAGTCTCAGGGTGCTAGTGTACAGTCTCAGGGTGCTAGTGTACAGTCTCAGGGTGCTAGTGTACAGTCTCAGGGTGCTAGTGTACAGTCTCAGGGTGCTAGTGTACAGTCTCAGGGTGCTAGTGTACAGTCTCAGGGTGCTAGTGTACGGTCTCAGGGTGCTAGTGTACAGTCTCAGGGTGCTAGTGTACAGTCTCAGGGTGCTAGTGTACAGTCTCAGGGTGCTAGTGTACAGTCTCAGGGTGCTAGTGTACAGTCTCAGGGTGCTAGTGTACAGTCTCAGGGTGCTAGTGTACAGTCTCAGGTGCTGGATTTGGGGTGGAACCCTCCATGATCAGGAGCTTTCGTGTCTTAACATCTGTGGTCTGTATCTCCTCCTTTGGCCAACTGAACCGACCGTCTGAACCCCCTCAATAAAATAAAATACATATATCGTGTATAGGTGGAGCCCGTAGTGACCGGAGCCCTTGGCGCAGTGACCCCCAAACTGGAGGAATGGCTCGAGCAGATCCAGAAAAAACATCAAACATCTCGGTCCAGAAAAGAGCAGGAACAGCAAAGATACTGAAGAAGTTTTGAGGGTTCAATTTTGTTCATTGACAAAGGCAATAAACCTATTCTGATTCTGAATCTTCTCTACTTCTCTGAGCAGAAAAGATTTGGAGAAGGAACCTAAGGCAGATGCTCAGCGAAAGGATCCAGGAAAACAACCTCAGAATTGATCAACTGAAAGACAGAACAGAAACTTTACAGAAGAAATTAACCAGCATACTCTCTGAAGAAGCCTTCAAGAGAGTGTTAGATTTTACACAGACAGCACAAGAAGCACAGGAAGAGCAAAGAACGCCGAATCAAGAAGTTTAACATCCTCTTGGATAAAAGAACGCAGGTAAGGACCAGCAGGACAGTAGGACAGAGACAGACCGATTGGAGACCCGAAAAAACAATTGGATTAAGAACCTATCAGACCGCGTCCAGAAAAGGACGTTCTCTAAAGGTCTAAACTTTTCTACCACCTGTAAACACATCTCTACAGAAGACTACATCACAGCCACAGAAACAGCCTGAGGAACAACAAAATGACAGAATGGGAGGCTGCAGACCTGAGGCTACGAGTCACAGTCCAGATAACTACAACTGTTTCCTACAATGTAAAAGATAAACTTGATTTTCTAATATTGCATCTTCAAAACAACATTCATGATTATATTTAATTTGATATATATTGCCCACATCTACTCGTTGCCTTAAATAACCAACAATGCTCCTCATCACTGTGAGTCCTGTGGGCCACAAAGCAGAGCATTAACAGCTTCTCACGTTTCCTTTCCTTATTATCGGCTCCAGGGCCATGTCTGCGCAGCCTTAAGGCGGGCGGGGCGCTTTGTCAAGGCGTGTGCTGCGGTTTAACGGCTCTGTCCATCCCCAAGTCCGCTCCTTAGTCGCAACATGTGAAATAACAAACCAGGAATGCCCCCTAAGGCAGTCTGCAGACCTACACTACCAACTTCTTGTCATCAATATTCCTTTATTAAGTTAACACAATTATGTATCACTTCTAGAAGCCAATAGAGTCCACCACGCTCCAGACGCCAGGGTGATTTTTATTGCTATGTATAGGTGGTATAGCTATGTTATAGCCAGAGTTCGCCAGAGTTCGTTTCAGGACTGCAGAGGCACAGAGCGGGGGAAGGCAAGATGATCAAATCCTCAATCATTTATATTATTTATACCATTACATATCCATAGGAAGGCTTCAAAGATACGTGTGTGCATTTTAAAAGCAAAACAATTCATAAACAAACTAAATGTTGGCTGGTAATGTCAAAATAAAATCATTCAGAATGGTTTACATTTCATACACGAGAGTTTTGAATCCTTCATCTATTAAATTAATGAAGGATTTCCCGATTAAAATCTTGTTTTTCTGTACGCTCAAGTTGGTGTCTAGTTTTGATACTAGTTCTAGTATCAATAAGCTTCATCTGTATGAATGAAATACTTTCTGCAGATGAAATGAATGATCCTGGGTCGACTGTCCGATAGTGGCACGTGTGAACGCTGCGAGGAGGCTCCGCTCTCGGGGCAGGAGATGGTGCACCCAGCTGTCCCGCTGCGTGTCCCGCTGCGTGTCCCGCTGCGTGTCCCGCTGCGTGTCCCGCTGCGTGTCCCGCTGCGTGTCCCGCTGCGTGTCCCGCTGCGTGTCCCGCTGCGTGTCCCGCTGCGTGTCCCGCTGCGTGTCCCGCTGCGTGTCCCGCTGCGTGTCCCGCTGCGTGTCCCGCTGCGTGTCCCGCTGCGTGTCCCGCTGCATGCTACTGGTGTTGGCTTCAGTTTACAGTCCCTTCACCTTTAAACAAACTGCTTATTACATACTTGGAGCGGGACACTGTGATGTTGAGACGCTCAGGTACACTTTTTAGGGAGATGCCGATCATTATTGACAAGTTTCTGCAGGGTTTCTGCAGGGTTTCTGCAGGGCTGGACAATTCAAATTTAAGACCTTTTCAAGACTTTTTAAGATTTAAGACCACCAAAAGTAAGAATTAACACCTACTCACAAGTCATAACCTAAGGTATTTTACAATGCTGGTTATGTGCCTGGGGTACTCCAACAAGGTCAAATTGTATGATTTAGAATATGTTTCTAAGATGCAAATGTATTTAACTGAAGAGCAGGAAAAAAATGTGCAGCATTTAACGCTTATTCCATCCACAATAGACGACTTCCGGTTATGACAGGAGTATAGACACACACAGGGGGAGCACTGACTCACCTTCCACCTGCGGGGGAGCACTGACTCCACCTGCGGGGGGAGCACTGACTCACCCTCCACCTGCAGGGGGAGCGGGGGGAGCACTGACTCACCCTCCACCTGCGGGGGGAACACTGACTCACCCTCCACCTGCGGGGGGAGCACTGACTCACCCTCCACCTGCGGGGGGAACACTGACTCACCCTCCACCTGCGGGGGGAGCACTGACTCACCCTCCACCTGCGGGGGGAACACTGACTCACCCTCCACCTGCGGGGGGAACACTGACTCACCCTCCACCTGCGGGGGGAGCACTGACTCACCCTCCACCTGCGGGGGGAGCACTGACTCACCCTCCACCTGCGGGGGGAGCACTGATTCCACTGACTTCCTGATGGAGGCAGTGTGTGCGGTTGGGGAAGAATGTCTCAGACACTCGGACTACCAGCACAGGAGCTCCACAGGGCTGTGTACTTTCTCCCCTGCTCTTCTCCCTGTACACAAACCAAAGCCAAGCTGACAGCGGAGATGATGGTGCAGTTCTACACGGCCATCATTGAGTCCATCCTCACCTCCTCCATCACCATGTGGTACGCTGGAGCCACAGCCAGGGACAAACAGAGACTACAGCATATTGTGTGCTCTGCTGAGAAGGTGAGCGGCTGCAGACTTCATCTCTGCAGGACCTGTACGTCTCCAGGACTCTGGGACGTGAGGGTCCAATCACAGCCGACCCTTTTCCAGAACCAGACCAGAACCTCCTCCACTAGAACAGTTTCTTTCCCTCGGCCGTTGGACTCATGAACACTTCTCAAACACTGTCACTTTAACTATGATTGAACTAATCAATCAATCAATCAATCAATCAATCACTGCACTGTTCACTTTCTTCACTACATCTGTAAAGTTAACTAACTTTTTAGTACATAATAAGCCTATTTATTTAATGCATGCGTCAATTGATTTTATAAATGTTCTTTTATCATTGTTCCTTTTTTATATTGCACCTAATCACCAAAGCAAGTTCCTGTGTTTGTGAATTTTAGTCATTGGCAATAAACCTTTTCCAATTCTTATTTGCATTCTGAGAAGAGAAAAATAAAAGATCAGGAGCTGAAATAACAGTGTTGGAAAATCAAGGTGCAATCAATTAAATAAATCTTACCAGGTTCAGCTCAGAGTGGTACAAAGCCCCTAAAGAGACACTTTTGCTTTCAACAACTTAGAACTGGACAAAACTGACCCGTCCTAGTTGGAAATATCTCTAATATAATACAAGAAGGGAAGGACTGATTGGACAAACAGACACAACATAATCACATAATATCACATGGACCAGGTAAGTATGAAAGAAACTCCCCTGCTAAAGTACTTTTTTTTTTTTTTTAATTAACCGAAATAAAACACTTAAATTAATAATGATTGTGAGTTCTTAATACATTTAATAAATGAACTGTATATTGAATTAAATATACAAACTAATAAGGTTTATACCAATATGAGCTTGGATATGTGTGCAGCTCACCAGTAGTTTATTGAATCAAATGAAATGGAAGGATTAAATGTGGTGTGAAAAGTACATTTAAGGCACAAGTGGAGATTCCTCCACTTCGTCACCCACTGAGGCAACTGCTGGTGTGATTTTGGGCCTTACAAAAATAAATTGAATTG
This sequence comes from Eucyclogobius newberryi, assembly GCF_026437365.1. Classification (NCBI taxonomy): domain Eukaryota; kingdom Metazoa; phylum Chordata; class Actinopteri; order Gobiiformes; family Gobiidae; genus Eucyclogobius; species Eucyclogobius newberryi. The sequence continues at coordinate 2,479,874 of NW_027315768.1, read as the reverse complement.
AACTGTTGCAAGCCACTGTAGATGTGAAGGATATGAATACAGCTTATACAGCTAGCAAACTGGAACAATAAACAAGCTAAAAGTGTGTCATTCTGCGTGACGCAGCTTCAGTGTTAAAGCCCTGGTCTTCGCCTGCAGACTTATACATTTACTCCTACTACAATCCCAAAGCCTTTCTCGGTGTAACAAAAGTTACAATTTCACTACTTTTAGTGGTATTGATTGTGAATAATTGTAAAATCACAACTACTCCAGACAAATGTTTGTTTAAAAAAAGAAACGCTCTGATCATTTTGTTCACAAGCTGAAATGTGAGGCAAAGACAATGCAATGCATAATTACTATGATTAAAGTTCCTTGCTGCATCCAAAAATATAGTACTTCATTTCAATAGGATTACATTCCCTAGAGCCCATTCTGATCCCAAGCTATACGAGTGTGGCACAGGCTGCGGGGTCGGGGGTCCTAAAGGCAGTCTATAAACTATCCATGTGTGTCTATGAGCACAGACACACAGAGCGGCACGAGCCACGAGCCAGGCATTCTCCAGGGAGCCACTCACAACCCAGCCTTTGAAAGTGATCTCCTCTCACACTGGAGCCACCATAAGCCACACGCCCAACCAAAGCTTTACACAACAATGTGAGCAACTGTCCCAGGACATGTGCCAGTAATCCACAGGTCCTCCACAGGTCATCCACAGGTCCTCCACAGGTCCTCCACAGGTCCTCCACAGGTCCTCCACAAGTCAGGTAGTACCAGCCCATAATATACTCAAGTCATCTGTGTAACGCTCAAAACCACAGCAGCAGTTTCCTCGAGGGCGACAGTGAAAAACAGATTCAACAATGTTCATAAAGACTTGTCCCATCATCCCGTGTCCTTAGACAAATGTCCCAGCATCCCCTGTCCTTAGACAAACGTCCCAGCATCCCCCGTCCTTAGACAAACGTCCCAGCATCCCCCGTCCTTAGACAAATGTCCCAGGATCCCGTGTCCTTAAGGCTGGGGCCCCATAAAGCACACTATAAAAATCAGGTCACGGTGAAAAGCACCTGAAAATGAATTCCTATGAGGCTGAGCAAAACAATATGTCTGTTTGCCGTAACCTGACCGACCCGGTATAAAACTAGCCGACTGGAGAAAAAAAATCAGCATTTTGTTGAAAAAACGTCAAAATCTTTTATTTTTCAATTATTTCGCCGACTCACCGACCGGTCTGTCCTAAACCGCCCTGTCAAATATTTTTATCACGTTGGTAAACCTATCTTTCATCTCAAAGGACTAATAACGCACTGCACAACACATGTGAGTCTTCAGTCCTGCGTCTGTAACAAAACAGAATGCGCTAAAGTATTGTTTTATTGCCTTTTACAAGTTGGTTTGCCTCTGTCGGCGCCACTGAAGTGACCATAGTACATGTCACGCTCTATCACGGTGTGAAATTTGACTTACGCAATGCATTCTGGGATTGAAACACGCCCAGCAGCGTCATCACAACAAACATGGCGGCAACCGTGCCCCCCCCCGCTCGCCTTCGCTACCAAAATGAAGGATAGCGGCTACAAAAGGTCGATTGAAATATCTTAAAATCGTGAGATTTAGTCTCCTGATCGGGTTGATAGAGACGTTTTCCGTCATTGACTGTTGAAGCCCGACCCCTGGACTGTTGAAGCCTCTGACCCCTGGACTGTTGAAGCCTGACCCCTGGACTGTTGAAGCCCGACCCCTGGACTGTTGAAGCCTCTGACCCCTGGACTGTTGAAGCCTGACCCCTGGACTGTTGAAGCCTGACCCCTGGACTGTTGAAGCCTGACCCCTGGACTGTTGAAGCCTGACCCCTGGACTGTTGAAGCCTGACCCCTGGACTGTTGAAGCCTCTGACCCCTGGACTGTTGAAGCCTCTGACCCCTGGACTGTTGAAGCCTCTGACCCCTGGACTGTTGAAGCCCGACCCCTGGACTGTTGAAGCCTGACCCCTGGACTGTTGAAGCCCGACCCCTGGACTGTTGAAACCTGACCCCTGGACTGTTGAAACCTGACCCCTGGACTGTTAAGGCCTGACCCCTGGTGGTCACTCAGAGTCAAAAAATGGCAAAATTTAGATCTTTTTCCCCCCCTTCAAAGTAAAAAAAAAATAAGAATTTGCCTACCGTCCGACCCACTTGAAAAAGGTTGACTCGGGTTACAGCAAACAGACAATTTATTTGGGGCAGCCTAAATAGCTCCCAAAGGGCTTGTGGGAGTTTGGAATGACGCTCTCTTCACACATACAGCCTGAGCTGAGAATACACAGACTTTGCCAGAACAGAGGTAATGTGTGAATAAACAAAGAATTGATTTCCCTGCCTTTATGAACCTAGTATAATTACTAATGTAGAGAATTGTATGTGTGAATAAAGACAGAAACGTGCCGGGGAGATTCTGTGTGGGCAGAACAATGTTCTGACTGAGGCTGATGTCAATTCAATAAGAGATACAATCAATGTTAATGTGTCTCATTCCAGGCAACTACATCTCCATGGAAACAAGGAGGTGGTTCCTGATGAGATCAGTCCCTCATCAGAAAAAATACATAAAACAAATAATGCAGAATCAGCCTTTAAACATACTATTGATAACATTACTATGGCATCTAATGTTTTAGAACTGTAGCGCTGCCATTTAACCCAAGAATACCCGTGTTTGGCGCCATCTACTGGCTGCAGACTGAATTACATACAGTTTAAGATGAACATGGATTCATGATTTCAACACATTTCAAGCTGACCACTTCCTGGTCGCAGCACAACGTTATACTGATTGTGATTAAACTGCAGAAATGCTCAGAGTCTGGCAATGATTTATGAACGTGGAGCCGCGTCACAGGTGGACAAAAGTGTTGTTTACCAAAGGAGGGAGAGGATTTTCTGACCAGGATTCATCAAACTAGTGTGAATGAAGCTAAATGCTACTCCAGGTGTGCTTTTGATGAGAGGACAATGTTAGAACAGGGATAAAAGCTGTCAGTTTTTGAAAAATACAGGGAGGAAACAAAGTATTTGAACACGCAGCAATTTTGAAAACATCTGGAAATCACATTGTATGATTTTTAAATTAATACATCTGTATGTTATTGCTGCAAATAAGTATTTACCTGCCAATCAGCAAGAATTCTGTCTCTCAAAGAGCTGTTAGTCTGCCTTTAGAAAGTCCACCTCTGCTCCACTTCCTCATCTAAATGAGAAGCTCCTGTTTGAGCTCGTTAGCTGCATAAAGATCCCTGTCCAGGCCACAATCAGACAAACTCCATCTGCTGCCATGGAAGAGGCTAAAGAGGACTGTCAATCTCCCTTGGACTGGGGCTCCATGAAGATCTCACCTCGTGGGGTCAATGATGAGAAGAAAGGTGAGGAATCAGCCCAGAACTACAGGAGGAGCTGGTCATTGACCTGAAGAGAGCTGGGACCACAGTTCATTTTATTTTTAAAAGTTAAAAAAATCTTATTTTCAAAATAGAATTTAAGGCTAGAGCAAAAATCTAAATAAATACACAATTAGACATAGATTAAGCATAAAACCCCCAATTGGGTCCAGAGTCTCAAATTTGTCCATTTCCAAATTAAGTTTGAGTATGATTTTTTTTAAATTTGTCTAATATCTGGTGCCTGTCAGTCCAGTCCTTGTGATGGTCTTTTTTCCTGCCTCCAAGTTCCTCCAGGACGTTTTTGGACTTTGTAAAGTTAATGCACCAAATCCACTTTCTCCAGCTGTTCTTCCATCGCACCAGGAAAAAAGCAACACTGGGAAACACAACAACTCCTCCACTGCACATGTGCTGACCGCCTCTGACGGGTGTCTGCTGGTGAGTTAAGTCGGCTGTACAAGCGTCCAACTCGGGCGTCCGGCGCGAATTTGGACACAGCAGTGTGAACTCAGCTTAATACATGTTTAAACTCATGCATCGCACAGAAGGTTCTCCTGCTTAAGTCAGCACCACGTCCAGGCATGTCCATGAAGTTTACCAATGACCATCTGGATGATCCAGAGGATCATGGGAGAAAGTCATGTGGTCAGAGACCAGTGTTGGGAAAGTTCACTTTCTACATGAACTAGTTCAGTTCATAATTAAAAACTTTGAACTAAGTTCACAGCTCCGAAAAATTAACTAGTTCAGTTATTTTTTTCAATGTTATGCTCTGTTTCTAAATTATTTCCACAGCCCAAATACAACCACAGGCAGCAATTATTGTATTAGTTTAATGCTGCAACTATGTGCCAGATTTCATCTTCATCCAATTTTGAATCCTTCCTCAGGATTTACATTCACATTGAAGGGACAGACTTCCCCATGTGCTGTCCATTCAGCACCACACTAGCAGCAGCGGCAGCAGCAGCAGCGGCGGCAGCAGCAGCAGCGGCAGCGGCAGCAGCGGCAGCGGCAGCAGCGGCAGCGGCAGCAGCGGCAGCGGCAGCAGCGGCAGCGGCAGCAGCGGCAGCGGCAGCAGCGGCAGCGGCAGCAGCGGCAGCGGCAGCAGCAGCAGCAGTTTTCAACCCCACAGTATATTCTCAAAAACATGAGACTCCTTATAACTGGTCGTAGGGCGACTCCTGCTGCTCTGTTGCCGTCGCGTCCATGCTGCCTTTTGTTTTGATGCACATGCGCAGTGCGACAGGTGAGATCTCCATCTGCGCTATCGGCCTCTACAACTTCGGAGCTCTCACACTTGCCAGGCTCTGGTTGGGCGACATAACAGTGTGTTTTTCGCCTGGAAGTCTCTAGAAATCTAACACCTTATTGAACGAAATTAAAATGAATGAACGTGCCGTTCAGACACCAGAATGAACGCGTTCACAGTTTCGTTCTTCAGCAGTAATACAGTACGTTCAGTTCACGTTCACCAAAATTATGAACGCGTTCGAGAACTTTCGTTCAATGAACGTGTTCAGGCACAACACTGGAGGAGACCAAAATAGAACTACAAAAATGTCCTTCCCCTTTCTGTCATCCACAGCCTCATCCACATCTACAGTTTGGATTACACTCGCCGTGTTTGGAGGAAGAAGAAGGATGAGGACCATCCCAAGAACACCATCACTACTGTGAAGCATGGGGGAGGAAACATCACGCTTTGGGGGAGGAAACATCACGCTTTGGGGGAGGAAACATCACGCTTTGGGGGAGGAAACATCACGCTTTGGGGGAGGAAACATCCCGCTTTGGGGGAGGAAACATCACGCTTTGGGGGAGGAAACATCACGCTTTGGGGGAGGAAACGTCAGGCTTTGGGGGAGGAAACATCACGCTTTGGGGGAGGAAACATCCCGCTTTGGGGGAGGAAACATCACGCTTTGGGGGAGGAAACATCACGCTTTGGGGGAGGAAACATCACGCTTTGGGGGAGGAAACATCACGCTTTGGGGGAGGAAACATCACGCTTTGGGGGAGGAAACATCAGGCTTTGGGGGAGGAAACATCAGGCTTTGGGGGAGGAAACATCAGGCTTTGGGGGAGGAAACATCAGGCTTTGGGGGAGGAAACATCAGGCTTTGGGGGAGGAAACATCAGGCTTTGGGGGAGGAAACATCACGCTTTGGGGGAGGAAACATCACGCTTTGGGGGAGGAAACATCACGCTTTGGGGGAGGAAACATCACGCTTTGGGGGAGGAAACATCACGCTTTGGGGGAGGAAACATCACGCTTTGGGGGAGGAAACATCACGCTTTGGGGGAGGAAACATCACGCTTTGGGGGAGGAACCATCACGCTTTGGGGGAGGAAACATCAGGCTTTGGGGGAGGAAACATCACGCTTTGGGGGAGGAAACATCACGCTTTGGGGGAGGAAACATCACGCTTTGGGGGAGGAAACATCACGCTTTGGGGGAGGAAACATCACGCTTTGGGGGAGGAAACATCACGCTTTGGGGGAGGAAACATCACGCTTTGGGGGAGGAACCATCACGCTTTGGGGGAGGAAACATGGAGGAACCATCACGCTTTGGGGGAGGAAACATGGAGGAAACATCACGCTTTGGGGGAGGAAACATCACGCTTTGGGGGAGGAAACATCACGCTTTGGAGGAGGAAACATCACGCTTTGGGGGAGGAAACATCACGCTTTGGGGGAGGAAACATCACGCTTTGGGGGAGGAAACATCACGCTTTGGGGGAGGAACCATCACGCTTTGGGGGAGGAACCATCACGCTTTGGGGGAGGAAACATCACGCTTTGGGGGAGGAAACATGGAGGAAACATCACGCTTTGGGGGAGGAAACATGGAGGAAACATCACGCTTTGGGGGAGGAAACATCACGCTTTGGGGGAGGAAACATCACGCTTTGAGGGAGGAAACATCACGCTTTGGGGGAGGAAACATCACGCTTTGGGGGAGGAAACATCACGCTTTGGGGGAGGAAACATCACGCTTTGGGGGAGGAAACATCACGCTTTGGGGGAGGAAACATCACGCTTTGGGGGAGGAAACATCACGCTTTGGGGGAGGAAACATCACGCTTTGGGGGAGGAAACATCACGCTTTGGGGGAGGAAACATCACGCTTTGGGGGAGGAAACATCACGCTTTGGGGGAGGAAACATCACGCTTTGGGGGAGGAACCATCCCGCTTTGGGGGAGGAAACATCCCGCTTTGGGGGAGGAAACATCACGCTTTGGGGGAGGAAACATCACGCTTTGGGGGAGGAAACATCTCGCTTTGGGGGAGGAAACATCACGCTTTGGGGGAGGAAACATCACGCTTTGGGGGAGGAAACATCACGCTTTGGGGGAGGAAACATCACGCTTTGGGGGAGGAAACATCACGCTTTGGGGGAGGAAACATCACGCTTTGGGGGAGGAAACATCACGCTTTGGGGGAGGAAACATCACGCTTTGGGGGAGGAAACATCACGCTTTGGGGGAGGAACCATCACGCTTTGGGGGAGGAAACATCACGCTTTGGGGGAGGAAACATCACGCTTTGGGGGAGGAACCATCATAGAAAATGTCTGGAGGGAGATGAAACTGTGTTGCTTAGCAACAGCCCTGAAACCTGACGGATCTAGAGAAGATCTGTGTGGAGGCGTGGCCAGAATCCCTGCTGTGCAAACCTGGTCCAGAACTACAGGAAACATCTGACCTCTGGAACTGTAACAAAGGCTTCTGTACCAAATATTAACACATTTTCTCAGCTGTTCAAATACTTATAACTATAACATACAATTTTCTTTTTTTTTTTAAATCAAACAATGTGATTTCCATAATTTCTAACTGGGAAAACTTACAAAATACTTATTTTCCTTGTGTGTCCTTTACCAAAAACATGTGAACTAAAAAATTCTAAATACAATCCTCCAGATACATCTTAACAGGACACTGACCACGCACACAATTCCAATTCCCTGGGCGGCCCGAAAGTGGCTTTTCAGTCTGTGTACATTATGTTTATTAAACGAAAACAAATGCCATAAACTAAATTAGGCTGCAGATCTGCAATTCACATCATATTTATGATAACAATAATTAAAAGATTATTTTACAGTTTTTTCTCCCCAGAAATGATAGAAACATTTTGATTATTTTAAGACTCATGACAGAATTGTGAGGTCCTGATTCATGAATGGAATCATGAGATTCCTGAATCTCCAAAATGCCTGATATTTTATTGCATCATCAGCGCACTCAATATGCAAAAACATGACATCAAAATGACTCATCTGTGTTCCCAGATATGAAGTAACCATGCTCCTAATCCTGGAGCAATACTAATGGGGTACAAATGAGAACTTACGTAGGACTTCAGCCCGGAATGCATTTCTCATGGAAAGGATATGGTTTGGTGGAAGGAAGTTCCAACTGAGAACCTGATTGGCCAGTGACAGATAGCGCTGAAACACAGACGACATGTGCGCACTGAGGTTCTCTCTGCGGCTGAACTCCTGCAGCACCTCCATGGTCATGACAAAGATCTGTTGAAGAGCGTCCTCCTGCACAGCCGGACAACAGCACAGACAGAGGAGCGTCAGGACAACAGCACAGGACGAGGTCAGGATGTGTGAAGGACGAGGTCAGGGACGAGGTCAGGAGGATGTGTGAAGGACGAGGTCAGAATGTGTGAAGGACGAGGTCAGGATGTCTGAAGGACGAGGTCAGGGACAAGGTCAGGAGGATGTGTGAAGGACGAGGTCAGGGACAAGGTCAGGAGGATGTGTGAAGGACGAGGTCAGGATGTGTGATGGACGAGGTCAGGATGTGGGAAGGACGAGGTCAGAATGTGGGAAGGACGAAGTCAGGATGTGTGAAGGACGAGGTCAGAATGTGAGAAGGACGAGGTCAGGGACGAGGTCAGGATGTGTGAAGGACGAGGTCAGGGACAAGGTCAGGAGGATGTGTGAAGGACGAGGTCAGGATGTGTGATGGACGAGGTCAGGATGTGTGAAGGACGAGGTCAGGATGTGTGAAGGACGAGGTCAGGATGTGGGAAGGACGAGGTCAGGATGTGTGAAGGACGAGGTCAGAATGTGTGAGGGACGAGGTCAGGGACGAGGTCAGGATGTGTGAAGGACGAGGTCAGAATGTGTGAAGGACGAGGTCAGAATGTGTGAGGGACGAGGTCAGGGACGAGGTCAGGATGTGTGAAGGACGAGGTCAGAATGTGTGAAGGACGAGGTCAGAATGTGTGAAGGACGAGGTCAGGATGTGTGAAGGACGAGGTCAGGATGTGAGAAGGACGAGGTCAGAATGTGGGAAGGACTAGGTCAGAATGTGTGAAGGACGAGGTCAGAATGTGGGAAGGACTAGGTCAGAATGTGTCAGGGACGAGGTCAGGATGTGGGAAGGACGAGGTCAGGATGTGTGAGGGACGAGGTCAGGGACGAGGTCAGGATGTGTGAAGGACGAGGTCAGAATGTGTGAAGGACGAGGTCAGAATGTGTGAAGGACGAGGTCAGGATGTGTGAAGGACGAGGTCAGGATGTGTGAGGGACGAGGCCAGGGACGAGGTCAGAATGTGGGAAGGACGAGGTCAGAATGTGTGAAGGACGAGGTCAGAATGTGGGAAGGACGAGGTCAGGATGTGTGAGGGACGAGGTCAGGGACGAGGTCAGAATGTGGGAAGGACGAGGTCAGGATGTGTGAAGGACGAGGTCAGAATGTGAGAAGGACGAGGTCAGGATGTGTGAAGGACGAGGTCAGAATGTGAGAAGGACGAGGTCAGAATGTGTGAAGGACGAGGTCAGGATGTGTGAGGGACGAGGTCAGGATGTGTGAGGGACGAGGTCAGGGACGAGGTCAGAATGTGTGAAGGACGAGGTCAGAATGTGTGAGGGACGAGGTCAGAATGTGTGAGGGACGAGGTCAGAATGTGTGAAGGACGAGGTCAGGATGTGTGAGGGACGAGGTCAGAATGTGGGAAGGACGAAGTCAGGATGTGTGAAGGACGAGGTCAGGATGTGTGAAGGACGAGGTCAGAATGTGAGAAGGACGAGGTCAGAATGTGTGAAGGACGAGGTCAGGATGTGTGAGGGACGAGGTCAGGGACGAGGTCAGGATGTGTGAAGGACGAGGTCAGGATGTGGGAAGGACGAGGTCAGGATGTGTGAGGGACGAGGTCAGGGACGAGGTCAGGATGTGTGAAGGACGAGGTCAGGGACGAGGTCAGAATGTGGGAAGGACGAGGTCAGAATGTGTGAAGGACGAGGTCAGAATGTGGGAAGGACGAGGTCAGAATGTGTGAAGGACAAGGTCAGGATGTGTGAGGGACGAGGTCAGGATGTGTGAAGGACGAGGTCAGGATGTGGGAAGGACGAGGTCAGGATGTGTGAAGGACGAGGTCAGGATGTGTGAGGGACGAGGCCAGGGACGAGGTCAGAATGTGGGAAGGACGAGGTCAGAATGTGTGAAGGACGAGGTCAGAATGTGGGAAGGACGAGGTCAGGATGTGTGAGGGACGAGGTCAGGGACGAGGTCAGAATGTGGGAAGGACGAGGTCAGGATGTGTGAAGGACGAGGTCAGAATGTGAGAAGGACGAGGTCAGGATGTGTGAAGGACGAGGTCAGAATGTGAGAAGGACGAGGTCAGAATGTGTGAAGGACGAGGTCAGGATGTGTGAGGGACGAGGTCAGAATGTGTGAAGGACGAGGTCAGAATGTGTGAGGGACGAGGTCAGAATGTGTGAGGGACGAGGTCAGAATGTGTGAAGGACGAGGTCAGGATGTGTGAGGGACGAGGTCAGAATGTGGGAAGGACGAAGTCAGGATGTGTGAAGGACGAGGTCAGGATGTGTGAAGGACGAGGTCAGAATGTGAGAAGGACGAGGTCAGAATGTGTGAAGGACGAGGTCAGGATGTGTGAGGGACGAGGTCAGGGACGAGGTCAGGATGTGTGAAGGACGAGGTCAGGATGTGGGAAGGACGAGGTCAGGATGTGTGAGGGACGAGGTCAGGGACGAGGTCAGGATGTGTGAAGGACGAGGTCAGGGACGAGGTCAGAATGTGGGAAGGACGAGGTCAGAATGTGTGAAGGACGAGGTCAGAATGTGGGAAGGACGAGGTCAGGATGTGTGAAGGACAAGGTCAGGATGTGTGAGGGACGAGGTCAGGGACGAGGTCAGAATGTGGGAAGGACGAGGTCAGGATGTGTGAGGGACGAGGTCAGGGACGAGGTCAGAATGTGGGAAGGACGAGGTCAGAATGTGGGAAGGACGAGGTCAGAATGTGGGAAGGACGAGGTCAGGATGTGGGAAGGACGAGGTCAGGATGTGTGAAGGACGAGGTCAGGATGTGTGAGGGACGAGGTCAGGGACGAGGTCAGAATGTGGGAAGGACGAGGTCAGAATGTGTGAAGGACGAGGTCAGAATGTGGGAAGGACGAGGTCAGGATGTGTGAGGGACGAGGTCAGGGACGAGGTCAGGATGTGTGAAGGACGAGGTCAGAATGTGGGAAGGACGAGGTCAGAATGTGGGAAGGACGAGGTCAGGATGTGTGAGGGACGAGGTCAGGGACGAGGTCAGAATGTGTGAAGGACGAGGTCAGGATGTGTGAAGGACGAGGTCAGAATGTGTGAAGGACGAGGTCAGGACGTGTGAAGGACGAGGTCAGAATGTGTGAAGGACGAGGTCAGGATGTGTGAGGGACGAGGTCAGGATGTGTGAAGGACGAGGTCAGAATGTGGGAAGGACGAGGTCAGGACGTGTGAAGGACGAGGTCAGGATGTGTGAAGGACGAGGTCAGGATGTGTGAAGGACGAGGTCAGAATGTGGGAAGAACGAGGTCAGGATGTGGGAAGGACGAGGTCAGGATGTGGGAAGGACGAGGTCAGGATGTGTGAGGGACGAGGTCAGGGACGAGGTCAGGATGTGTGAAGGACGAGGTCAGGGACGAGGTCAGAATGTGGGAAGGACGAGGTCAGAATGTGGGAAGGACGAGGTCAGAATGTGGGAAGGACGAGGTCAGGATGTGTGAGGGACGAGGTCAGGGACGAGGTCAGGATGTGTGAAGGACGAGGTCAGAATGTGTGAAGGACGAGGTCAGAATGTGTGAAGGACGAGGTCAGGACGTGTGAAGGACGAGGTCAGAATGTGTGAAGGACGAGGTCAGGATGTGTGAAGGACGAGGTCAGAATGTGGGAAGGACGAGGTCAGGATGTGGGAAGGACGAGGTCAGGATGTGTGAAGGACGAGGTCAGGATGTGGGAAGGACGAGGTCAGAATGTGTGAAGGACGAGGTCAGGATGTGTGAAGGACGAGGTCAGAATGTGTGAGGGACGAGGTCAGGGACGAGGTCAGGATGTGTGAAGGACGAGGTCAGAATGTGTGAAGGACGAGGTCAGAATGTGTGAGGGACGAGGTCAGGGACGAGGTCAGGATGTGTGAAGGACGAGGTCAGAATGTGTGAAGGACGAGGTCAGAATGTGTGAAGGACGAGGTCAGGATGTGTGAAGGACGAGGTCAGGATGTGAGAAGGACGAGGTCAGAATGTGGGAAGGACTAGGTCAGAATGTGTGAAGGACGAGGTCAGAATGTGGGAAGGACTAGGTCAGAATGTGTCAGGGACGAGGTCAGGATGTGGGAAGGACGAGGTCAGGATGTGTGAGGGACGAGGTCAGGGACGAGGTCAGGATGTGTGAAGGACGAGGTCAGAATGTGTGAAGGACGAGGTCAGAATGTGTGAAGGACGAGGTCAGGATGTGTGAAGGACGAGGTCAGGATGTGAGAAGGACGAGGTCAGAATGTGGGAAGGACTAGGTCAGAATGTGTCAGGGACGAGGTCAGGATGTGGGAAGGACGAGGTCAGGATGTGTGAGGGACGAGGTCAGGGACGAGGTCAGGATGTGAGAAGGACGAGGTCAGGATGTGAGAAGGACGAGGTCAGGATGTGGGAAGGACGAGGTCAGGGACGAGGTCAGGATGTGTGAAGGACGAGGTCAGAGTGTGTGAAGGACGAGGTCAGGGACGAGGTCAGGATGTGTGAGGGACGAGGTCAGAATGTGTCAGGGACGAGGTCAGGATGTGAGAAGGACGAGGTCAGAATGTGAGAAGGACGAGGTCAGGATGTGAGAAGGACGAGGTCAGGATGTGGGAAGGACGAGGTCAGGATGTGGGAAGGACGAGGTCAGGATGTGGGAAGGACGAGGTCAGAATGTGTCAGGGACGAGGTCAGGATGTGGGAAGGACGAGGTCAGGATGTGAGAAGGACGAGGTCAGAATGTGGGAAGGACTAGGTCAGAATGTGTCAGGGACGAGGTCAGGATGTGGGAAGGACGAGGTCAGGATGTGTGAGGGACGAGGTCAGGGACGAGGTCAGGATGTGAGAAGGACGAGGTCAGGATGTGAGAAGGACGAGGTCAGGATGTGGGAAGGACGAGGTCAGGGACGAGGTCAGGATGTGTGAAGGACGAGGTCAGAGTGTGAGAAGGACGAGGTCAGGATGTGAGAAGGACGAGGTCAGGATGTGGGAAGGACGAGGTCAGGATGTGAGAAGGACGAGGTCAGAAGGTCAGACCTGGAAGAGGCGCTTGCAGCTCCCGTGGAACTCCATGCTGAGGCCGATGCTGCTGGTCTTGCTGGAGCTGGAGAACTCACTGAGCAGAGCTGTGAGGATGGAGCAGGCCAGGGTTTGCTGCACACACAAGGTACAAAAAGCTCAAAAAAGACTGGAGACTGTGGTTGACTAACGACACGTCCTGTGCATCAATTCATTGACTCGCACAAAAATATACATATAAAACTATATATAGACAAATCAATAGCATCTTCATAAATCTGATTAAACTGTCGAGTCACCCCCAAATCTCCAGCCAACTCAATCTGTGCATTTTCCTTTCTGTTGTTGTGCACAAAAAGACATACAATTCTAATTAAATAATTAGTTGATCAGCAATATATTTGGTCAGCTAAGACACCATCGACATCGATCAACCGAAAGGACTAACTGACCACAGCCGCCAAAGCACCACAAAACTAAGGCCCGCTTGATTTTTTTCAGACTTCCTATAAGTGATCTGTTCTTCTGTATCTGCCTCTGGATCTACCTGCGTTGCACCAATGAAATTTCCCCATGTGGGACAATAAAGGAATATCTTATCTTATCTTATCTTATGGAAGAATAATAAACCCAGTTTCTCCATCATGAAAACATGTCTGCCCCAATCAGACTGTGCTCTGTACATGGTTCATACTGTACATGGTTCATACTGTATGCAGTGTTTCCCCCAGGATTTCAGAAGGGCGTAGTGGGATTTCAGAAGGGCGTAGTGGGATTTCAGAAGGGCGTAGTGGGATTTCAGAAGGGCGTAGTGGGATTTCAGAAAGGCGTAGTGGGATTTCAGAAGGGCGTAGTGGGATTTCAGAAGGGCGTAGTGGGATTTCAGAAGGGCGTAGTGGGATTTCAGAAGGGCGTAGTGGGATTTCAGAAGGGCGTAGTGGGATTTCAGAAGGGCGTAGTGGGATTTCAGAAGGGCGTAGTGGGATTTCAGAAGGGCGTAGTGGGATTTCAGAAAGGGCGTAGTGGGATTTTAAAGGGCAAACCTCCTACAAAGAGCACATAGCGACTCCTTGAAAGAGGCACAAACAAATAAAGAATATAACTTTATCAACAACCATGTATTTATGTACATGCTATATTTGTGGTGGGAAGTGCCACAAGTCAATAAAGGTATCTATATTTCAATTATTGAAGTGCTGTGAATTTGGTGACCCTACATCCAATAATAAAAAAGTTATTGAAGATTGATATCCATAATTCATCATAAAAACATGTATGCTTCTGATGGGTAAGATAAAGGTTATAGTAGATATATATTGTCATTATTGACCCTCTATCAAATATTTAAAAGCTATTGAAGATTAATTTTCATATTACATCATATTCCATAAATAAAGCTTCATATGGTAAAATAAAGGTTGCTGTGGCGTCCATTGTGGTGTATTCATTGTGTTATTCAAATTGTATCGCTCTATTAAATGTTCCATTCCAGCTATAAAATGTTTCCATTTTTGGTTTTGCTATTTGATGACGGTCCCTAGGCACTCGTCTCGGCTCCAGCTGCACATTTGATCACGGTCCCTAAGTACTCGTCTCGGCTCCAGCTGCACATTTGATCACGGTCCCTAAGTACTCGTCTCGGCTCCGGCTGCACATTTGATGACGGTCCCTAAGCACTCGTCTCGGCTCCGGCTGCACATTTGATGACGATCCCTAAGCACGCGCCTCGGCTCCGGCTGCACATTTGATGACGATCCCTAAGCACGCGCCTCGGCTCCGGCTGCCCATTTGATGACGGTCCCTAAGCACGCGTCTCAGCTCCTGCTGCACATTTGATCACGGTCCCTAAGCACTCGTCGCACATTTGGAGCAGTGTAATTTGCTGCGCCCAAAATACGCATCTGATTTATAGAAACGAGATTGTGTCGCTTGGCAGTGTAAATGAGTATTTTGGCATGTGGTGGATCTATGAAGACGTGTTTAGGACCTATTGACCTCGGAGGTCCTAATCTGTGACGGTAACTTTACCAAACTATCGGCCGCTATGCACAGCTGATACATTAAGGGCAGTGTCGCGGCTTTTGATTGATTCAGGATAAGGGCGTATTGGCCCGCTACGCTAAATAGGGCTGGGGGAAACACTGGTTATATGGTATATGGTTCACATGAAAAATGCTCACAGCTGCAGGGTTCCCACTGCTGATCAGCTGGCCCACTTCATGGAGAACACTTTTGCAGCTGGTGGACTTGTCCAAAGAGCCTCTCTTCACGATGACCGCCACTGCAAGCAGGATCTGCTCTCGCACGTACTTCTGCAGACTGAACACCACAGAGTCAACTCCCATGTGAAAGAGCACTGGAGACAAATCAGTTCAACACTTCAAATAAACAAAATTACATGTCAAAAGGTTAAACTGAGATCTTTTATAGGACATTTTTCCTCTAGATTGAAGAAATGATAAAGGATACTTGATGGAGTGCGTGGCTGCAGAAAGTACACATGGCTTATGATCTGTTTCCAAACGTGTACCAGTGTGGTGGCTGTGTGAGGTGCACTGTGTGGTGGCTGTGTGAGGTGCACTGTGTGGTGGCTGTGTGAGGTGCACTGTGTGGTGGCTGTGTGAGGTGCACTGTGTGAGCTGTGAGAAGACGTACTTGGGCCTCTGTAGGACGTAGGTCAGGAGGAAAGTGCGCAGGGACTCAATGCTACTCTTCTCCAGAAGGATCCACTCCCGGACCACCGCCTCCATGATCGCTGTTGCTGCCTGGAACAGCACGTAGTCCACCTTACTGCTCTCTGACCATTGGGTAAAAGTAGAAAAAGAAAAATACCCTATTATTATCTTATTATTATCTCCGTTTGGGCGGCACAATGCTTTTCTTTTTTCTCTCAAAATTTTGATTACACTCATTTTGACCACATTTCTTACATTTAACCAACAGCTCACATATTTCCTCTTAATAAACAACTCATTAAATGTTTTTCAGTCAGGTTTTAGACCTCATCACAGCACTGAGACAGCTGTTGTCATGGTGACAAATGACATCCGCCTGAACACTGACACGGGCAAAGCTTCAGTCTTAATTCTGTTGATCTGATGCTGCTTTTGACACTGTCGATCATGGGATCCTCTTACAGAGACTAGAGGACTGGGTGGGCATCACTGGCCCCGCCCTAAACTGGTTAAGGTCCTATCTGGAAGACAGGAAGTACTTTGTGTCTCACACCACACGCCCTTGACGTGTGGGGTGCCCCCAAGGGTCAATACTTTGACCCCTTCTGTTCTACCTCTACATGTTGCCGTTAGGTCAGCTGATACGCAGCGAAAATGTGTCCTATCACAATGATGCAGACGAGCAGGCTTTTAGATAGAGAGCCGTCTTCCCGTATTTTGGACGGGGTATTTTGAAATGTGGACGGGCATTTTCGAGTGCAAGGACTTTTTTGTATTAATAAATCTCTAGAAAAGGGAATATTATCATTAAATCGGGCCGGGAAGCGTTTGACGATAGTCCGCCATGACAGTTTACCGTTTCCACGTGAAAATTTGCATGCTGCGCGCTGATTGGTCGAAACAATTTGTGTGCTTGGCTCTGATTGGCTGCCGAGCCGTGGTCCGGAGAATGCCGAAGCTACGCATTTGTTTGCGCAATTTGAAAGAATTTCATCGAAACCTCGGAAGAATGGAAGAAGGAAGCAAGGGATCCTTTCAAAAGCAGATCATACATTTTTGTGTGGCCAAATACCAGGTAAAATACGGCGTGATACGCCGCTCCTAAGAGGCGGAGTGTGATCATCCACGGCCGCACGGCCGTGAGGCCCAAGGGAATCTGTGTTTCAGTTTTATGCAGCTAAAATCTGGAACATTCTTCCTGAAGATGTGAGACAGGTTCTACTCTGACAATGTTCAAACTAAGATAAAAACAGTTTTGTTTAGCTTGTGACCGTGACAGTGTGGTGACAGTGTGGTGAAAGTGTGGTGACAGTGTGGTGACAGTGTGGTGACAGTGTGGTGACAGTGTGGTGACAGTGTGGTGACAGTGTGGTGACAGTGTGGTGACAGTGTGGTGACAGTGTGGTGACAGTGTGGTGACAGTGTGGTGACAGTGTGGTGACAGTGTGGTGAGGTACCTAGGATGTGTTTGCACACAGCAAACGGGGACTTGGACTTCCTGAAGGCCAGGAAGACGTGCTCCGCATGCTGCCTCTGCTCTGTGCTGACCATGGAGGGCGGAGCCTAGGAAGCAATGGTAAAGTTAAACATTCATGTGAAAGAAACATTTCAAACTCAATTTCGATGGTAAGGAATATGGTCCATGTATCATTGGTTCAATTGATTTTCAATTAAAAGGTTAATTTTATTTTACATTTGTCATTTTGATTCATGAAAGGAAAATATGCAAAATTATTAGATTTTAATCCATGTAAGATTTGTTCAATGGATTTATTTTTTTTCCATCTGATCCCAAAATTGAAAAAACAAATTGATCTAGAGCCTCAAAGCTAATGAACCTTTATTTGTTTTGTGCAGCACAGGGTGGGTTTACATGCAAACAAACGTGATGCACTCTGTGGTGGTGTTGATGTCCTTCCCATGTGGGTCATAAAGCTCAGTCCAGACAGTGGTGCTGAAACAGTCCCTCAGAGCCTCCTCACTCTCAGCAGACCACCTCCTCACCACACGGGGCACCACAGGCTGCCTGCGCACGATGGGTTCATACACAGGCCTCAGATGTACAAGGTTGTGGTCCGAGCTGCCCAGGGGAGGGAGGGGGGAGGAGGAATAAGCCTCCTTGGTGTTGGCAAAAAACAAGTTCAATGTTCTATTGTCTCTGGTGGGGCAGGTAACATACTGGGTGTATGTTGGTAGAACAGAAGAGGGAGGAGCGTGGTTAAAGTCACCAGAGACGAGGAAGAGAGCCTGTGGATGCTGTGTTTGCAGCTACAAGTGCAGGAGAGCAGTGCTTCACAAGCATTATCGGCATTGGCAGACGGGGCCACATAGACTGCGATCAAAATCACATGTGAGAACTCCCGGGGCAGATAATATGGCCTCATGCCAATAGCCAATAGTTCAATGTCTTTACACAGCTGCTCTCTCACCGTCTTTATCTTTATATAAATATAAAGGGTTAACATAAATATATTTATATATCAATACGAGTTTACCAATGAGTTTCCCAATAGAGGTGAAAAAAATAAAAATAAATGAATGTTTTTATTTTATTTTTTTATTGGTATAATAATACATACATCTAACAAAATGCGCATCCAAAACTGCCGAAAAAACTGGCTCTTGACTGTCTTTGCGCATGTGAATTGTAAACACAAGCTCTGGCTCTTTCCTAAGTCCCACCCACCGTTCAAAAGCTTGGCTCATTGGCTAGAATAATATGTCAATCAAAATGTTCTACGTTATCTTAAGCCAAAGCTATGTACATGTAAACAACATGAACGCATGCATCGGAAGCGGTGCATTTTTTCCCCGGAGGCTGTAAAAAACAAACCCGTGGACAAAAAAAATGTTCTCATTCTGTAGGTAACAGTCTCAAGAAAAGATCGATGCCAAACACAATCTTATAAGTCAAACAGGCCATTTGCTATGGATGGAGAAATGCGCCAGACGAGCCTTAATCCTGAATATTTTCACAGAAGAAAACTTTGTTTTACGTTTCGAAATCGGAAAACTTCAAATGTGTGAAGGACGTGGATTCAAGTGGATATCGTTTTTCTGTGGATTATTACGGACAAAACGAGTCCGCTTACTGAAGGACTGAACGCCGATGAGGCCGCCATCGTTTGCAAAACAGGTAAGACATTTTGATGAAATGTTGAGACTTTATGACTATTGGTAATTGCTTATTGGGGCGTATTGATGTAAATCAATGACATATTCATTTTGTTGAGAAAATAATCTTTAAAATAATGTATAACTTGCTGGTATTGACAACGAAAATAAAAGTGATGATGTAATAGAAATGTTAAAGTCTGGTTTTCACCCGCGCGGGCGTGAACAGGTTAATCCGATACATTCAGACACTTTACTCCCGGAGAAATTGGCCTTCAGATTATGAGATTGTGTAATCGCACTGAAACTAGACAAGGCTTGTGCGCATGCTCCACGACCCACGCTGACCTATGACCCCGGAACACAACCATACAAAGAAGAACACAACCATACAAAGAAGAACACAACCATACAAAGAAGAACACAACCATACAAAGAAGAACACAACCATACAAAGAAGAACACAACCATACAAAGAAGAACACAACCATACAAAGAAGAACACAACACCAGGGTCAGCAGCACTTTATCTGCACAATAACGCGGACGTTACATACGAGATGAACAAAACTGTGAGTGCTGCTGTTCTAAAATGCACATGACAGTTGTTTATATGAGGCACAAAAGGTCAACCAGAATGGGGGGGGCCTATTAGTCCGCATATCGCCACCTAGTGTTAGGAGGACGACACGTTCTTGTCAGGACTTGGACTTTCTGGTCTGCATGTAAACTGGACAAGGACAGAGCTTGTCCAAGACCTCAAAACCAAATGTTATTAAAAAAAAAACGCTTTTTTGGTTTGCATGTGACACACCGAGTGAAGGTTCTGTGCCAACAGTCGTGCTCGAGCGAAAAGACCGAGCTACAGATCATGTGATCCCCACACTGAGTGTCCAGGAACGCAGAGGGCTCAAGAGGCCTGGCACCGGGACAACTGCAGTCATCGCCACGGACCGACAAGTGTCCAGAAACAACTCTGCCCCAGTCCTGGACACAGCTCTGGACACAGCTCTGGACACAGCTCTGGACACAGCTCAGGACACAGCTCAGGACACAGCTCTGGACACAGCTCTGGACACAGCTCAGGACACAGCTCAGGACACAGCTCAGGACACAGCTCAGGACACAGGTCCAGGACACAACTCTGGACACAACTCTGGACACAACTCTGGACACAACTCTGGACACAACTCTGGACACAACTCTGGACACAAC
This sequence comes from Eucyclogobius newberryi, assembly GCF_026437365.1. NCBI lineage: Eukaryota > Metazoa > Chordata > Actinopteri > Gobiiformes > Gobiidae > Eucyclogobius > Eucyclogobius newberryi. Next base: position 2,459,908 of record NW_027315768.1, on the reverse strand, counting down.
TCTGGACACAACTCTGGACACAACTCTGCCCCAGTCTAGGACACAGCTTTGGACACAGCTTTGGACACAGCTCTGGACACAGCCCTGGACACAGCCCTGGACACAGCCCTGGACACAGCCCTGGACACAGCCCAGGACACAGCCCTGGACACAGCCCAGGACACAGCCCAGGACACAGCCCAGGACACAGCCCAGGACACAGCCCAGGACACAGCCCAGGACACAGCTCAGGACACAGCTCAGGA
>NW_027315768.1:2257163-2287163 GCF_026437365.1 Eucyclogobius newberryi | reverse complement strand
ACCGGCCTCCTGCTGGTGCCAGAGTCAGGACTAAACATGTACCGGCCTCCTGCTGGTGCCCAGAGTCAGGATTAAACATGGACCGGCCTCCTGCTGGTGCCAGAGTCAGGACTAAACATGGCGCGGCCTCCTGCTGGTGCTAGAGTCAGGACTAAATATGGGCCGGCCTCCTGCTGGTGCCCATAATCAGGATTAAACACGGACCGGCCTCCTGCTGGTGCCAGAGTCAGGACTAAACATGTACCGGCCTCCTGCTGGTGCCCAGAGTCAGGATTAAACATGGACCGGCCTCCTGCTGGTGCCCAGAGTCAGGACTAAACATGGACCTGTCTCCTGCTGGTGCCAGAGTCAGGACTAAACATGGACCAGCCTCCTGTTGGTGCCAGAGTCAGGACTAAATATATACCGGCCTCCTGCTGGTGCCCACAGTCAGGATTAGACATGGTCCGGCCTCCTGCTGGTGCCCAGAGTCAGGACTAAACATGGACCTGTCTCCTGCTGGTGCCAGAGTCAGGACTAAATATGGACTGGCCTCCTGCTGGTGCCCAAAGTCAGGATTAAACATGGACCGGCCTCCTGCTGGTACCCATATTCAGGATTAAAGGTTGACTGGCCTCCTGCTGGTGCCCAGATTCAGGATTAAACATGGACCGGCCTCCTGCTGGTACCCATATTCAGGATTAAAGGTTGACTGGCCTCCTGCTGGTGCCCAAAGTCAGGATTAAACATGGACCAGCCTCCAACTCGTGCCAGAGTCAGAACTAAACATTGACCGGCCTCCTGCTGGTGCCAGAGTCAGGACTAAACATGGACCGGCCTCCTGCTGGTGCCCAAAGCCAGGATTAAACATGGACCGGCCTCCTGCTGGTACCCATATTCAGGATTAAACGTTGACTGGCCTCCTGCTGGTGCCCAAAGTCAGGATTAAACATGGACCAGCCTCCTGCTCGTGCCAGAGTCAGAACTAAACATTGACCGGCCTCCTGCTGGTGCCAGAGTCAGGACTAAAATGGACCGGCCTCCTGCTGGTGCCCAGAGTCAGGACTAAACATCGACCGGCCTCCTGCTGGTGCCAGAGTCAAGACTAAAATGAACTGGCCTCCTGCTGGTGCCAGAGTCAGGACTAAACATGGACCGGCCTCCTGCTGGTGCCAGAGTCAGGACTAAACATGGACCGGCCTCCTGCTGGTGCCCAAACTCATGACTAAATATGGACCGGCCTCCTTCTGGTGCCAAAGTTAGGACTAAACATGGACCTGCCTCCTGCTGGTGCCCAGAGTCATGACTAAATATGGACCGGCCTCCTTCTGGTGCCAGAGTCACAACTAAATATGGGCCGGCCTCCTGCTTGTGCCCATAATGAGGACTAAACATGGACTGGCCTCCTGCTGGTGCCCAGAGTCATGACTAAATATGGACCGGCCTCCTACTGGTGCCAGAGTCAGGACTGTATATTGACCGGCCTCCTACTGGTGCCAGTCAGGATTAAACATGGACCGGCCTCCTGCTGGTGCCAGAGTCAGTAATAAACATGATCTTGCCTCCTGCTGGTGCCCAGAGTCAGGACTAAACACGGACCTGATCTGAACCCGAGTGGTGTTCAGTTATCGGACTTCTGGGCCACAGATTGTCCATAACGAACACCATGTTCAAGCACAAGGTCCATGAGTGCACGTGGCACCAGGACACAGGAGGTCAATGATCCACTTTTTTTGTCGTGTCATCTGACCTCAGGTGAAGAGAGGGGCGGCGCTGTAGAGTGAGTTGGTGGTGAGTTGGATCCTCTGGCGGAGGAGGAAGCCGGACAGACTTGGCAGACCCAAGCGCATCCTGAGGGTCTGTTGGGAATGTCTTGCGGAGCCTCTGTCAGGAGGGTCTTCACCTCGCACCTCCGGGAGAGCTTCTCCCATGTCCCGGGGGAGACTGGGCACATTGAGTCCGAGTGGACCATGTTCTCCACCTCCATTGTTGATGCGGCTGTCAGGCTGAAGAAGGAGGCCTATCAGGCCACTCTGGCTTGTAGGACTCCGGAGGTCATCGACAGGTATCAGCAGGCCAAGCGGGCGCAGCTCGTGCTGTCGCAGAGGCAAAAACCCTGGACTGGGAGGAGTTCGAGGAGGCCATGGAGGTGGACTATCGGTCGGCCACTAAGAAATTCTGGCAAACTGTCCGGCGCCTCAGGAAGGGGAAGCAGTGCTTCACCAACACCGTTCATTGTGCGGATGGAGACCTGCTGACCTCAGCTGGGGATGTTGTCGGACGGTGGAAGAAATACTTTGAGGACCTCCTTGATCCCACGTCTTCCGAAGAGGAAGTAGAGACCGGGGACTCAGAGGCTGACTCGTCCATCACCCAAGCTGAAGTCACTGAGGTTGTTAAACTCTTCAGTGGCTCCAGGGGTGGATGAGATCCTGAGGACCTAAAGTCTCTGGATGTTGCAGGACTGTCTTGGCTGACACGTCTCTGCAACATCGCGTGGCGGTCGGGGACAGTGTCTCTGTTCAAGAAGGGGGACCGGAGGGTGTGTTCCAACTACAGAGGGATCACACTCCTCAGCCTCCCTTAAGGCCTATTCTAGGTCCTGGAGAGGAGAATCTGACCAATAGTAGAACCTCAGATTCAGGAGGAGCAGAGTGGTTTAGGTCCTGGACGTGGAACGTCTCTGACTGGTTGGCCACCCCTGCTGTACAGGAACCCCCGGCACCACATTACTCTCAGTATAAGGCCTGTACAGGAACCTCCGGCACCACATGACTCTCAGTATAAGACCTGTACAGGAACCCCCGGCACCACATTACTCTCAGTATAAGACCTGTACAGGAACCCCCGGCACCACATGACTCTCAGTATAAGACCTGTACAGGAACCTCAGGCACCACATGACTCTCAGTATAAGACCTGTACAGGAACCTCCGGCACCACATTACTCTCAGTATAAGACCTGTACAGGAACCCCCGGCACCACATGACTCTCAGTATAAGGCCTGTACAGGAACCCCCGGCACCACATGACTCTCAGTATAAGACCTGTACAGGAACCTCAGGCACCACATGACTCTCAGTATAAGACCTGTACAGGAACCTCCGGCACCACATGACTCTCAGTATAAGATCATTGAGCTTCATATTCTGGATCACACCAGCAACGCTCTGATTTGAGCTGAAATAAAGTAATTTTTCAAACAAGGTAAACCCCGCCTCCTTTTCTTTTGTTAATTGCAGAGTTTTGAATTGGATGTAGGGTTTTTTTCCCTTGCCATATGTGATAGTGTGGATGGTCTTTAATCAAATTGGCCAGCAGGTGTCACTCCACTCTATAAAAACTCCCCTCTACCACTTCCTCTTCCTCTGCTACTCCCACTCAGATTGGGCTGTGTCGACGCCCTGTTCTCCTGTCCTCAGTGCCTATGGGGAACTCCTGGATTGTGCTTTGGCGGCGGGTAGTTCTGGAAGCTGAGTCCCATGTGTGTGTAGCCGGCTGAACTAGCCACGCCCGCTGTCCGTCAAGGGTGCGCCGCAGAAGTTTCCCTGCAGTAGGTAAAAGGAAAGCTGCATTTTAGGCCCATATCTGCTCCATCTTTAAAACTAACTAACTTTAACTTTTAGGTCATGGGGGATGGGACAAGAATGCTCCACCACCTTGCCTTTTTCTTAGCCTCAACAAAAGTGTGATTGTTTCTATGGACAACGATTGTGTTATTTCACTGAGACAAATGTTTTTATTATGGAATTTATTGTTCAGAGAAATAACTTATTTAGAAATAAATCATATTCGGTATTAAAAATGTCTACATGCCTCATGTCAACAACGAATCTGTGCCTTATAATGTTTTCAATATGGTCCTGGGCCCATTAATGGCCATGTGGGTTTTAACAGTAACTAAAGTTAAAACACCCCTGACTTGCCACACATACAAACCATGAGATGTTTTATTCCACTCATCAAACAGCCGTTGGGGATCGAGTCTGGAACAGACAGAGAAATATGGGCAAAACAATCATTTTCATAGCTTCAATCCTTTGACTTAGACTAAAGTACGGGATAAGGTTCCACTGTTCAAGATATTTTTATTATAGTAGTAAAAAGTGGGGTATATTTTTTCTCCAAAATATTTGATAGGTCTCTATGAAGTACCACACACCCAGACATTGGACCAACGATGAAGAAAATTCATCACATAGAGGATGGAAATGTCTGGTTTGGTCAAATACAATAACATCATCTGCATCAGGCAGTTTAATGTTCCGTCTCATTAATTGTAACACTGTGAATTGTTTTTAATTGTCTAATAAATTGGGCCAATGGTTCTAAATACAAAGCAAACAGGAGGAGAGACCAGGCACAGCCCTGACGCACCCCTCCTTCCAGAGTCAGTGGATCGGTCACATGACCATTAACTTTAATTCTTGATGTTGGGCCATCGTAAAGAGCCCCAATTTTTTCAAATCATCCATTTTATATTTGGTTAGCACTTGTTAGTCCAGCTACAGAATCAAGTCTTCTCAGCGTCCAAACTCATTATTACATCTTTGTTTAGTTGTGTGTTTGTGTGTGTCTCATTGTGTGTAAAGATGGTCTTATGTCGTCTTGTGTTTGTCGTTTGTCATGAATCCTGTCTGATCTTTGTGGATTCAGTTTGGGAGGATTTGTTCCATTATTTTGGAATAAACGATAGTCACATTCAGAATAGAAATAGTCTCTATGAGGCACAGTCCAGTCGCTCCTTCCCTTCTTTTGGTCTCAGGGACATGATGTCCTCTTTCACACTAGGAGGGGAGAAGTTTTATTAAGTGACCAGCTAAAAGTGTCCAAAAGGAAAGGAAGTGTGTCTTTAGAGCTTCATAAACTCTGAGGTGTGTCTTTAGAGCTTTATACACTCTGAGGTGTGTCTTTAGAGCTTTATAACACTCTGAGGTGTGTCTTTAGAGCTTTATACACTCTGAGGTGTGTCTTTAGAGCTTTATACACTCTGAGGTGTGTCTTTAGAGCTTTATACACTCTGGGGTGTGTCTTTAGAGCTTTATACACTCTGAGGTGTGTCTTTAGAGCTTTATAACACTCTGAGGTGTGTCTTTAGAGCTTTATACACTCTGAGGTGTGTCTTTAGAGCTTTATACCACTCTGAGGTGTGTCTTTAGAGCTTTATACACTCTGAGGTGTGTCTTTAGAGCTTTACACACTCTGAGGTGTGTCTTTAGAGCTTTATAACACTCTGAGGTGTGTCTTTAGAGCTTTATACACTCTGAGGTGTGTCTTTAGAGCTTTATACACTCTGAGGTGTGTCTTTAGAGCTTTACACACTCTGAGGTGTGTCTTTAGAGCTTTATACCACTCTGAGGTGTGTCTTTAGAGCTTTATACACTCTGAGGTGTGTCTTTAGAGCTTTACACACTCTGAGGTGTGTCTTTAGAGCTTTATACACTCTGAGGTGTGTCTTTAGAGCTTTATACACTCTGAGGTGTGTCTTTAGAGCTTTACACACTCTGAGGTGTGTCTTTAGAGCTTTATAGACTCTGAGGTGTGTCTTTAGAGCTTTATACACTCTGAGGTGTGTCTTTAGAGCTTTATACACTCTGAGGTGTGTCTTTAGAGCTTTATACACTCTGAGGTGTGTCTTTAGAGCTTTATACCACTCTGAGGTGTGTCTTTAGAGCTTTATACCACTATGAGGTGTGTCTTTAGAGCTTTATACACTCTGAGGTGTGTCTTTAGAGCTTTATACACTCTGAGGTGTGTCTTTAGAGCTTTATACACTCTTCCTGTGAAGTCAGGTCATTCATTTTTCCTCTTATATTTTTAATTTCTTGTAGCATTTTAGGACATCCCTTCTTCACATGAATTTCCTCCAATTTTTTTAATTTTTTCCTTTATATCTTTTAGCTTTTTCTCCCTTTGTTTCTTTTTTCAGAGGCTATGGCTACAATTTGTCCTCTCGAGACTGCTTAGGAAACGTCCCAAAGGAGGCGGAGTCTCATTTTCCTCCAGATAAGTCTTTATGTCGTTGGACATTTTTTTGCTTAAACAAAGGGTCATTAAACAGCTGGAATTGAACCTCCACAATGTGTTTTTTGTAATTCCTCCAATTCTACAGAAATGTAGAGCAGGATCACTTAAGTCTATTGTGCCGATATCTGCTTCAGTGATTTTAGATCTGTCTTTAATGAGAACAAAAAAGTAATCTATTCTGGAATAAAGTGTATGTGTATTTGAAAAATAATTATACTGGCGTGCTTTAGGGTTCATTTCTTCAAAGGGCTTTGTTGTGCCAAAGCATTTACTTAAAGTAATTTAATGTTTGTGTGCACATTTATCAATGAGTATGTGGAAATAAAAACTTTATATTTGTTCAACAAAGAAAAGCAAGTTTGTTAAACTGCAAACATTTTTTTTTTGCTGAACTTGAAGTACCATGTGTATGGAATTAGAAAAAAAAAGTTTGAATTGTCAAGGTGACAAAGTACATCCGCCTGAACACTGACACTGTCGATCATGGGATCCTCTTACAGAGACTAGAGGACTGGATGGGCATCACTGGCACTGCCCTAAACTGGTTAAGGTCCTATCTGGAAGCCAGGAAGTACTTTGTTGAAATTGGTAGCTGTGTCTCAGACCACATGACCCTGACCTGTGGAGAGCCCCAAGGGTCAGTCCTGGGTCCCCTTCTGTTCAACCTCTACATGCTGCCGTTGGGTCAGTTGATACGCAGTGAAAATGTGTCCTATCACAATTATGCAGACGAGTCAGATCTATGTTTCACTGTCGGCAGGTGACCAGTAGATTCACTCTGTCACTGCATCCAACAGATCAGTTTGTGGATGCAAAACAACTTTCTCCAGCTGAACTCAGACAAGACTGAAATAATCGTTTTTGGCCCACAGAAACAAAGAGAAAGTGTTAGCGGTCACCTCTAGAGTCTCGCTCTAAAACTTACAAACCAAATTAGAAATCTGGGGGTAATAATGGACTCAGACTTGAACTTTAATAGCCACGTCAAATCAATAACATCAGCAGCTTTTTACCATCTAAAAAACATTGCCAAAATCAAAAATATAGTGTCAAAACCAGATTTAGAGAGACTTATCCATGCATTTGTCTCCAGTAGATTAGACTACTGTAACGGCCTGCTCACTGGTCTCTCCAAACGAGTTGTAAAACAGCTGCAGTACATCCAGAACGCTGCTGCTCGGGTCCTGACTAGAACCAGGAAGTATGATCACATTAGTCCTGTTCTCAGGTCTCTGCACTGGCTCCCTGTGGCTCAGAGAATAGACTTTAAAGCAGCTCTGCTTGTGTACAAGTCTCTCCATGGCCTAGCACCAAAGTACATCTTGGATGTGTTAGTGCCATATGAACCATCTCGGACTCTGAGGACCTCAGGGACCGGCCTCTTGCTGGTGCCCAGAGTCAGGACAAAACATGGGGAATCTGCGTTTCAGTTTTATGCAGCTAAAATCTGGAACATTCTTCCTGAAGATGTGAGACAGGTTCTACTCTGACAATGTTCAAATCTAAGCTAAAAACAGTTTTGTTTAGCTGCGCATATGACTGAAAGGATTTTTTCTTTGCACTCTTCTCTTTTGTTTGTGATTTTATTAGTTTAAACAATCAGTTGGAATTTTATTGTATTTCTGTTTCCGTAATTTCTTTGTGATTTGAATGCATTTTTCCTGCTGTGAAGCTTTGAATTGCCTTGTGTATGAAATTTGCTCTACAAATAAACTTGCCTTGCCTTGAATAAAAATCGGGAGAGAAGGGTCATTTACCTTAATTTTTGATACAGTCAACTTAAAAACACTTCACAGCCAGTTGCCTTATTATTTATCATTATATGTTGATTCAGTTGTATCTTGTTGCTTTGTAACCTATAATCATAAGTTAAATCTATAGTGTCCAGGCTGGAGGCTTGGAAAAAAGAAAACCTTTTTTTTTTTTTACTTCAAATTTGGATTAATTTCACATATTTATTTCACACAAATCTGTAAACCTCTTGAAGTGCTATATAAAAATTACAGAACCATCAGTCCTTTCTAAATCCGCCTGTTATGGTGACAAAGCGTGGACAAAGTGCAGCCAACAACACTCGACTTTTAGAAACATGTGATTTGTATGTATTAAATTACTTTTTTTAAAGCCAAAACCATGGCATGTAAAAATGGTGCCAATTTAATATTACAATATACTGAAATGTCTAAATGCGTTTCACTGGCACATTTAGCTGTGACAGCCCAGTGCTACGGTCCAAGTGAAAGTACCTTTTTTACACTGTCACAACTGCTGCAATATTACATAACATTAAGCATAAAATGTTTTAACATGAACGTTCTTCACATATTTTCAATGTACAGTTTAATTTCCAAAGCCATTAGAAAAAACAATTCTACTTGAAAAAATAAAATAACTTTTGGTGATATGATTATCTTAAACAGATGTGGCTTCTGGTCTTTTGTCTTTTGAACTGGCAAAGTTATAACATTTCTTCATTGTAGTTAGAACTTTACAAAATGTGTCATCTTTGTCCAAAAAGCTGAAAAAACAACAACAACCATCATCTTAACATAAATCATTAAATAGCATTTCAGACACAAAGGTCAACAACAACAACGACGACGACGACGATCCAGGCACATGTTTCAACTGTGTTTGAGTTCTTCAGGGTCGTCCATGTTGAGCGTGTAAATGAGGCCGAACGTGGGGCGGGGCCAAGTGAACAGTGGATACGTCATCCTCTTCATTCCTTTCAGGTCGTTTTCTCCTGGCTCTGTATCCTGTTTAAAAGTAGTCACAAGAAAAGGTCAATATACAGCTTAATAATAAAAAATACAAAAATACATATTTTCTATGTCAAGGATATAAATGAACGTTTTACATAAAACGTTATTGACGGCAAAGCTTAATCAGAGAAACTATCCCAACGTTTTGAGATCCTGCGAAAGTTCCACCTCCATAACATTTGTATGATGTTTTTGCATTATTTTCCCACATAAGTGAACAAGCCGCCTCCCACAGATGTAACTGGAGCAAATAGAGGGGGCTTTATTTACAAAAAGCTTTAAAAGGCTTGGACATAAAATAATATCTAAAGTATATAAAAGCAATAATGACCTGGACGGCAAATCTACTAAATATATTAAAATAAAATGGGAAGAGGAGGGTAACTTTGTTTGGGCGGATGACAAGTGGTAAGTCACAAACTGACCAACATAAGAAAAAAATCATCTCTGGACTCAACATGAAAATTAACAATGCAACAGTTATTGCAGACTCAATATACATTAACCCTTCTATTTTGTTGGATGCCACCTCCTTATAAATCTTATTCTTTCACTTTCCAAATATTCTGTTGTTTGTTTTTGTGTTTTTATCATTTTTTTATGTTCTACAAAAAATTAAACGCTTAAAAAAAAAAGAATTTAGTTCCACAAATGTAATTTTTTCTTAAAAAAAAAAAAAAGTAGGCCATAGTTGTAACATGCACTTCTGAAGAACACTTTACTACAATCGTTGTAAGTTGGGATGCCATGCCATCACCTGGTATCTCCCATAGAGAGGATGCACTGGGTCTCAGCGTTGCCGGGACTTATTGTCATATTAAAAATCAAACCAACCTGGGGCCCTATGTAAAAAGAGCCCCCCCTAGTGCTATTTCTGTAGTCACATCATCACACAGATGGAAAAACAAAATGCGAGTCAGGCCCAATCTGAGAAATGTGATTCATATTCCCTGTGAAAAGATAAAGCCCAGTCTCACTGAAACTAGTCTGAAACTTGCTGTGCTAAATGTCAGATCCTTATGTAACAAATCTCTCTTAATTAATAATTTTATATCTTCTTATAATCTTGATTTTATGTTTTTAACTGAAACATGGCTTGACAAAAACACAGGAAATGTAGTTCTGATAGAATCTGCTCCACCCAACTTTAAGTTTGAATCTGAAACACGAGAAAACAAAAAGGGGGTGGAGTCTGTGCTGTCTTTAGAGATGAAATAATTATCCGCAGGTTGTTCTTTTGGGGTGTTTTCATCATTTGAGTATGTATCCTTTAAAATGGAGCTAAAACGGTCTCCATCCATTCTCTTCATTGTTTTATACAAGCCTCTCCAGCACTGCCAAAGTTTTATTGAGGATTTTACTGAAATGTTTCCGTCGTATGCACAGACTTTGATGGTTTGGTCATTACAGGTGATTTCAATGTGCATGTTGATAATATTTGTGACAGAAACGCTAAAGAGCTTGATGCTGTCCTTGAAACCTTCAGTCTTACTCAGCATGTGAGAGGCCCCACCCACAGCAAAGGACACACTCTAGGTCTCATAATTACAAAGGGGGTAAATATTTCAAATGTTAATGTGATCGATGTTGCTCTGTCTGATCATTTCTGTGTCTTCTTTAACCTGTCTGTTTCTCCCAAACCACCGGTTGGTCCTGCAGTTGTTCAGAGGAGACACATAAGTGATGGCACAGGTGCACTGTTTATGGAAATGATAAACTTTGAAAATGTCTCATGTTCTAATGTAAATGATTTGTTGAACTCTGTTACATCAGTGTTTTGAATGTTCTGGACACCATCGCCCCTATAAAGGCTAAACTGGTTAAAAATAAGCAGAAGTTGCCATGGAGACATGATGATTGGGTCAGGGCACAGAAAAGGGAGTGTCACAGGGCCCAACGGAAATGGCGCAAGTCAAAGCTCCAGGTTCAAAAAGAGATTTACAAAAAGAAGCTGAACATGTACAACCTCATTTTATGTAGAACTAGGGAAAGATATTTCTCTGAAATAATTAGAAGCTGCAGTAACAACTGGCGTGTCCTGTTGCCACAGTAACAGATGAACAAACCCTCCAGCTCAGCTGCCGTTAGAACTCATTTCCACATCAAGTGTAATGAGTTTGCATTATTCTTTAATGACAAAGTTCAGGGCATTGAAAATGCTATAAATCCCACAATGCAAAAAAACACCTAGACACTTAGAGCTAACTCACTTTGCACCTGTAACTGACAAAACTGTCCATGAGATCATCACCAGTCTGAGTTCATCTACAGCTGCCTCCATGTGTGACCTCCAGATTTCTAAAGTCTGTGCTGAACAGTTTGTTAGCACCATTCACTCACATAGTTAACATGTCGCTTCAATCTGGAACATTCCCAGTGTCTTTGAAAACTGCGGTCATAAAGCCTCTGCTAAAGAAGAGCAGTCTTGATGCTGCAGTCCTGAGTCATGACCGGTCCATCTCTAATCTGACATTTTGGGGCAAAGTCCTTGAAAAGGTCGTTTACAACAGCTCACAGATTTCCTCTTAATAAACAACTAATTTGATGTTTTTCAGTCAGGTTTTAGACCTCATCACAGCACTGAGACTGCTCTTGTCAAGGTGACAAATGACATCCGCCTGAACACTGACACAGGCAAAGCTTCAGTCTTAATTCTGTTGATCTGATGCTGCTTTTGACACTGTCGATCATGGGATCCTCTTACAGAGACTAGAGGACTGGGTGGGCATCACTGGCACTGCCCTAAACTGGTTAAGGTCCTATCTGGAAGACAGGAAGTACTTTGTTGAAATTGGTAGCTGTGTCTCAGACCACATGACCCTGACCTGTGGAGTGCCCCAAGGGTCAGTCCTGGGTCCCCTTCTGTTCAACCTCTACATGCTGCCGTTAGGTCAGTTGATACGCAGTGAAAATGTGTCCTATCACAATTATGCAGACGACACTCAGATCTATGTTTCACTATCGGCAGGTGACTATGGACCAGTAGATTCACTCTGTCACTGCATCCAACAGATCAGTTTGTGGATGCAAAACAACTTTCTCCAGCTGAACTCAGACAAGACTGAAATAATTGTTTTTGGCCCACAGAAACAAAGAGAAAGTGTTAGCGGTCACCTCTAGAGTCTCGCTCTGAAACCTACAAACCAAATTAGAAATCTGGGGATAATAATGGACTCAGACTTGAACTTTAATAGCCACGTCAAATCAATAACATCAGCAGCTTTTTACCATCTAAAAAACATTGCCAAAATCAAAAATATAGTGTCAAAACCAGATTTAGAGAGACTTATCCATGCATTTGTCTCCAGTAGATTAGACTGTAACGGCCGCTCACTGGTCTCTCCAAACGAGTTGTAAAACAGCTGCAGTACATCCAGAACGCTGCTGCTCGGGTCCTGACCAGAACCAGGAAGTATGATCACATTAGTCCTGTTCTCAGGTCTCTGCACTGCCCCCTGTGGCTCAGAGAATAGACTTTAAAGCAGCTCTGCTTGTGTACAAGTCTCTCCATGGCCTAGCACCAAAGTACATCTTGGATATGTTAGTGCCATATGAACCATCTCGGACTCTGAGGACCTCAGGGACCGGCCTCCTGCTGGTGCCAGAGTCAGGACTAAACATGGGGAATCTGCGTTTCAGTTTTATGCAGCTAAAATCTGGAACATTCTTCCTGAAGATGTGAGACAGGCTTCTACTCTGACAATGTTCAAATCTAAGCTAAAAACAGTTTTGCTTCGCATATGACTGAAAGGATTTGTTTCTTTGTTTGTGATTTTATTAGTTTAGACAATCAGTTGGATTGATCATTTTTAATTTAGTTAATTTTATTGTATTTCTGTTTCTGTAATTTCTTTGTGATTTTAATGCATTTTTCCTGCTGTGAAGCACTTTGAATTGCCTTGTGTATGAAATGTGCTCTACAAATAAACTTGCCTTGCCTTGCCATGAGATGAGGACACATCATTCAGAAACCAAACAGATTTATTACAACCTGGTTTTAGTCGTAGGATCTGGCAACCCAAAGTGCAGAGATGTTCCAAAGAAGTTCCAAAAATCCTGCATCTAGTAGGATTCCTCCTGCCATGGACACAGTGAATGAATACTGGAGCATACTTCTGGCAGCAGGAAAAATGGAAGACAATCTGCACCGACAATCCAGGACTGAACAGATAAAAAATAAACTACAATTTGATTTGAAAATGGACAAATGTGTTGGGTTGGTTTTGCCTTCATTTTTCTTTGTATGTACTTTATTTTATCTATGTTCTCTCTGGTCTTTTTTCAATGTTACATGTTACGTAAGAGAGACTAAACAGCCTCTGCACAAGAAGCTTTATCAGCACGTCAGACACTGGAGTTCAGGACCACAGAGCGCCGTGCATCTTCATCTTAAAGACACAAACCACTCTATTGAAGACAGTGAGGAGAAGATTTTGAGCAGGACAAAAGATGGTTTGAAAGAGTTAAAGAGGCTATTTTTGTTAAAAAAGAGAATCCTTCCTTAAATAGAAACGGTGGTTTGAGATTCCAGCTTGCGGTCGAAATAGTGTCTTGAAACCCTGGAGCGGGAGACGCCCAGGGCATTCAGGTACTCATGGAGGAGGAAGCCAAAGTCAGTTTACAATAGGATGTAGATAGCCCATTATAGGCCATAGGCTAGCTTCTGTGTTGTGTCGTTCCGTTCCAGGGTCCTGGGAAATAAAATCTCTTAACATAATTCTGAAAATGTAGCACACCAGCTGCTTACCTGAAGTTTCCTCAAGCAGAAAATCCTGTATTTATTTTGCATTTCGACTCTGAATGTCATAATGATACACGTACGAGTGTGAAGCGTCAGACCCAGTTCCGACCAATCAGCGATAAAGATGATGATGACCCAAAGGACAATATCGCGGATACAAGCGGTCGAAATGAGTTTCCTCCGCCGGGTGGCTGGGCGCTCCTTTAGAGATAGGGTGAGGAGCTCAGTCACACGGGAGGAGCTTGGAGTAGAGCCGCTGAGGTGGCTCGGGCATCTGTTCCGGATGCCTCCTGGGCGCCTCCCTGGGGAGGTGTTTCGGGCATGTCCCACCGGGAGGAGGCCCCGGGGGAAGACCCAGGACACGCTGGAGGGACTATGTCTCTCGGTTGGCCTGGGAACGCCTCTGGATCCCCCTGGAGGATTTAAAGGAAGTGTCTCGGGGGGAGGGAGGTCTGATAGTCCCTGCTTGGACAGCTGCCCCTGCCGACCAGGCCCCGGATAAGCCGAAGAAGATGGATGGAATCTGGTAAAAAACTTTTATAACTTTTGTTATTCAGAATTTACATCTGAAATCTGTGCTGTTAGGTGCAAACCCTTAGTCACAAGCCAAGTGTAGGATTTCAATATCTTTATTTAGTTTGTATGTTTTGATCAGCTCCTTCCATGTTGTAAGAACAGATTTTACCCAGGGATTCTTAACTTCCTCTGTCAGACTCAAGCGTCTGTCATCTGCAGTAAGACCTGTACAGGAACCCCCGGCACCACATGACTCTCAGTATAAGACCTGTACAGGAACCCCCGGCACCACATGACTCTCAGTATAAGACCTGTACAGGAACCCCCGGCACCACATTACTCTCAGTATAAGGCCTGTACAGGAACCCCCGGCACCACATTACTCTCAGTATAAGACCTGTACAGGAACCCCCGGCACCACATGACTCTCAGTATAAGACCTGTACAGGAACCCCCGGCACCACATTACTCTCAGTATAAGACCTGTACAGGAACCCCCGGCACCACATTACTCTCAGTATAAGACCTGTACAGGAACCCCCGGCACCACATGACTCTCAGTATAAGACCTGTACAGGAACCCCCGGCACCACATGACTCTCAGTATAAGACCTGTACAGGAACCTCCGGCACCACATGACTCTCAGTATAAGACCTGTACAGGAACCCCCGGCACCACATGACTCTCAGTATAAGACCTGTACAGGAACCTCCGGCACCACATGACTCTCAGTATAAGACCTGTACAGGAACCTCAGGCACCACATGACTCTCAGTATAAGACCTGTACAGGAACCTCCGGCACCACATGACTCTCAGTATAAGACCTGTACAGGAACCTCAGGCACCACATGACTCTCAGTATAAGACCTGTACAGGAACCTCAGGCACCACATGACTCTCAGTATAAGACCATTGAGCTTCATATTCTGGGTCACATAGTACAGCAACTCTTTTATCTGAAATAAAGTAATTTTTCAAACAAGGTAAATCCCCTTTTTCTTTTGATAGCCGTAAATATTTGAACCGGATATGAGTTTTTTCCACTTATAAATCCTGAGAAAGTTTTATTCCTCTCATCAAACAGCCGGTTGGGGATGGATATCAGGAGAGTCTGGAACAGATAGAGAAATCTGGGCAAAACATTATTTTTTATAGTTTAAATCCTTTGATGTAGATATGGGAAGAGAATATATTTTTGTTGTCTTTCTTTAGTTGTAAAGAGATGGGTATATTTTTTCACTAAGATTGTTGATGCATCATATTGGGTATGGAAATTTCTCGTTTAGTCAAAAATGATTTGAATATACCTGTTCATGTCATTATACGCTTTAAACTTCACTACAGCTATGCTCATGTTGACAAGATCAAATAATTTTAATATTTTTAAGTTAACAAAAATAGGACAAGCCAGGAGCCCTGAAGCCCATTGCTTCATGAGGCTGCACGTGCACATTACATCACTAACAGCGAGGTGTGGAGCTGGCGGCTCTATCACAGTTATCACTGAGCTGACATCCACACAGGACTGAGGCATTCCACTGCCAACCACCTCTAAATATAGTATGGATTGTTGGGACAAGGCCCAGGGGTGGGACAAGGCTGAGGGAGCACTGAATCCTCCCATGAAGAAGCGTAAAAATCACCTCTCACGTGAACGTGAGTGATGACTCTCTCAGTAACGCCTTCAGCGCCTTGTTAGACAGCATTGGTTTCACTCAGAATGTAAATAAAGCGACTCAGACTCATAAGCACACTCTGGATCTTGTCCTAATGTATGGAATAGAGATTAATGACCTCATTGTCTTCCCTCAAAACTCTATATTGTCAGATCATTTCATAATTACCTTTCAGTTCATTCTTAAAGATCATCAGCCACAGAATAAAGTTATAATGAAAAGGACAATATCTGAAAAATCTATCTCAAAGTTCAAGGAAATAATAGAGACAATATTCAGTGACATGTCATGTGATCATGTCATGTGATCATGTCATGTGATCATGTCATGTGATCATGTCATGTGATTGTGTCATGTGATCATGTCATGTGATCATGTCATGTGATCCTGAGAACAGCTTTAGTCCAGGGGAAGTGACCGGTCTGACCACTTGACCATGAATTCTCTGAAGTCTGCTCTTGATGCTGCAGCTCCGTTAAAACAGAAGGTCAATAGGCCAAAGCGCCTCCTCCTGGTACAACCAAGAACTGCACTCACATAAACAAAGAGTTAGATCATGATAGACCCTTTGGCCCCTCCCACACAGAAGAATCTCTAGAAGCTACTGTCCAATCAGCAGCTCTGTGTGAGGCCCAAACCAGAGACTATTCACATCTAATAGAAGTCAACTAAAGTAACACGCTGTAGCCATGGTAACACACTGTCACAGCAGTAGAGCCCTCACTCCCAGATACTCTCAGCTCTGATGATTTCCTCCTATTTTTTAACAATAAAATAAAAACAATCAGAGATAAATGAGATGAAATGACTCCCATTATTCGCCCTGCACGAGCCCAAACTGTAAAACTAGTGTCACATATAAATCCAGTTGTAAATGTAGAAATGTTCAGCTGTTGATCAAGAGAGAGAACTTCAGCCATTATGTCCTCTAAAAGCTCCACTTGTGTCCTAGACCCCATTCCAAGCTCCTCAAAGACATTCTCCCCCTAATTATAGACTCTATTCTGAATATAATAAATACTTCAGTAGAAAGTGCTTATGTTCCACGTCCTTCAAACATGCAGTCATTAAACCTCTTCTGAAAAAGACTCATCTAGATCCCGACCTATTGGTAAACTACAGACCTATTTATAATCCCCCTTTGTCTCGAAAATCCTTAAAAAAGTTGTAGTAAAACAGCTTTGTCGCCACCTGCAGGACAATCACTTATGTGAAGTTTTCCAGTCAGGGTTCAGAGCCCACCACAGATGGACTGGTCTCAATCCTGGTTCTGACCTCAGCGTTTGACACCATCGACCACAACATTCTACTGCAGAGGTTAGAATGTGATGTAGAGGCCCCGCCCTCAGAGGCCCCGCCCTCAGCTGGTTTCAATCCTATTTATCTGATATGTACCAGTTTGTTCATGTAAACCAGAGCTCCTCCCCTTGTTCTAAAGTAACTTACGGTGTGCCTCAGGGGTCTGTACTGGGTCCAGTTCTGTTTCCTCTTTATATGCTGCCATTAGGTCACATGATCAGGTCACATGGCATTAACTTCCACTGCTCTGCAGACGACACTCAGCTGTATTTATCAATGAACCTGATCAGAGCGATCAAGTAGACAGACTTAGAGCTTGTGTGAAGGAGATAAAAACCCGGAGGACACTTAATGATCTGCTTCTTAACCCTGAAAAAACAGAGGTCATTGTGCTGGAGGTCATTGTGCTGGAGGTCATTGTGCTGGATGTCATTGTGCTGGTCCTAAACATCTACGAGACGCTCTATCTGAGCAGATAGTCTCATTGGACAATGCTCCATTTCTGCTGTAAGAAACGTACAACTTGGTGTCTTATTTGACCAGAAGCTGTTGTTCAAAGGCATATAAATCAAACCTGTAAAACAGCCCAATTCAATCTGCGCAATATAAACTAGTCAAAATCAGAAAAAAACAGCCTCTGCACAAGAGACTATCAGCACAGAAGACACTGGAGTTCAGGACCACAGAGCGCCGTGCATCTTCATCTTGAAGCCTCTAATCACTCTATTGAAGACAGTGAGGAGAAGATTCTGAGCAGGAAAAAAGATGGTTTGAAAGAGTTAAAGATGCTATTTTTGTTAAAAAAAGAAAGACCTTCTTTAAACAGGAATGTGGGGTTTAAGATTCAACCTTCCTGTTGTTTATAATGGAATCTTGAATCCCTGGAGAGGTCGACGCCCAGAGCATTCAGATTCTAATCAGGTCCTCAGGGAAGAGAGAGAGTGGGACAGAATAGGATAAATATCTGAGTTCCCGGTCAAAATTCACAGATTGAGAATGACTCTTGGATGAGAGTCGAAACCAAGTCAAGTGAAATGAAACTATATGAATGAAACCTTTTTCTACAATGGAACACTCCTGGATGAATTGCATCGACATGCCTCCTCCTCCTGACTTACAAAGCCATAAATGACATGGCCCCTCCCACCTCAAAGATGCTATAGAACCATATCATCCAAACAGAAATCTTCGCTATCAAAATGCTTCTGGTTGTCCCAAGAGTCTCTAAAAGCACAGTAGGAGGTAGAGCCTTCTGGTGGTCTCTAGAGTCTCTAAAAGCACAATAGGAGGTAGAGCTCCTGTGTGATGGAATCAGCTCTGTCCATGTTAAAGAGGCGACACAGTCTCTTCATTAAAGACCAGGATTAAAACGTTCCTCTATGAAATGACTTATGGTCAGACCAGTTAGGAACAGAAATATAAAGCTACAGTCTCAGTTACGCTGCCCTAGGAGCAACTCTGGGGGAAGTATGGCAGCTTGAACACTGTCCTCTGATAAAGAGGATAGTGCTTAATATTTCATTTAACTTGTAATCTGTTCATTAATGTTCACATCTTTTTCTTCTTCTTCTCCCACTTCCTCGCCGGGAGTGGGACGGACACATCGATGACCTGTGGACCCAGATGATCCTCTCCTGGAGAAAAAGTCTCTACTCCATATGAGTGGTTCTTCGTCTCCCTGGAAGAACTGGTTCTCACCGTGAGTGGTTTCAGCTCCACTTTCTATCTGCACAATGAAATTTGGTTAGGACTTTAATTAAATAAGGCCTGTTAACAGAATAAAAACCTTTCTCATCAATTTATTATTTCAGCTTTGTTTTGTTGTTTTTGCTTATGGTATAAAGATCGTTTTATGTTAAACTGCGTTTGTCGTTTGTTAACAAAGCCTGTCTGATCATTCTGAATAGAATTTGAGAGCATTTACTCTTTTGGACAGAATTGAGGTGTATAAACGATAGTCCACAATTCAGATAGGTCTATATGAGGCACAGTCATGTCGGTCCTTCCCTTCTTTAGATATTAAGGGCCGGGTTCAAAGTTGATCAAAGTAAAGGAGAAACTGCGTCTTTTAAAGATTTATACCACTCTCAATATTTCCTCTAAGCTGCGCGCCTGCGCAATTGCACATTGCTCTTACATTCTCAGCGCACAAGAAAATCTATGCAGCGCATAAAATAAAATTCACCATAAACGTATTCATTGATATCTTATACTTAATCCAATCTCATTACCAAATGGCCACCATCTTACTCACAGGTAAAAAGACACATGTGCATCACCATATGGACCAGATTTATGTGTAAATATATCTCATGTTACAACGTCACACTCACTCGATAAGTACGAGCTCAAGAGCAGATGAACCAGATGTGAAGACACAGAGTCATCAAGGACAGAGGGGACAGAGGGGACAGAGGGCACAGTAGGGACAGTAGGGGCTAGGAGGGACAGAGGGGACAGTGGGGACAGTAGGGACAGAGGGGCTAGGAGGGACAGAGGGGACAGTAGGGACAGAGGAGACAGAGGGGACAGTAGGGACAGAGGAGACAGAGGGGACAGGAGGGACAGAGGAGACAGAGGGGACAGAGGGGACCGTAGGGACAGAGGAGACAGAGGGGACAGGAGGGACAGAGGAGACAGGAGGGACAGAGAGGACAGCTGTGATGTGTTCTTTGTTTGTAAAACTTCAAAAACACTGCGTTTTATTACAATCCAACTCATATTCACTGAGAAATTAAACTAATTAGTCCTGTGGTGCAGTGGACCTCGGGTGCACCACGAGAGCCCCGGTTCAAAAGACGCATCACTACTGCGTTTATTTATGTGTAAATATCTCATGTTACAACGTGGGCACCTGCGGTTTATTGACAGGTGCGGCCCGTATATGGACACGTTCTATTTTATTCGTAAATTTCATGTGGGCGGCTTTTATTCAGGGGCGCTCTATAGCCCGAAAAGTACGGTAATTAGACCAATAATGGCTAACTATCTATTTCTTGCATTCTGGCAAGTTCTCATCTTCACAATTGCATTCTACCTTAAGTCTAATTTTTTCCCTAGCTCTTGCTTTTCACGCTACCTCATCTTACCGTGTTCGTCTTGCCTTCTCACACATGCTCACATTGCTAGCATACTACTCCGACCCATGCTAGGCCTCGCTGCTCCAATCCACTCCACTCGCTCACTTAGAGCCCCGCCGGCAGCCACGTTCGCTCCAAGCACGAACCTCGCCCCGGTCCACGGCAGAGTCCATGCGCTCGTCACGACCCTCGGCAGTGGCCACACGCTCTCTCTGAGCATGAAATTCGCCAATGGCCATGCTTGCCCCAATCCACGGCAGCAGCCTCGCGCTCGCCCCAATCCACACGCATTAATTCCCCAGAGCCCCTCTCTCAGAGCCACCGGCATTCGCCCTTCTGGTTCTCTACAGTCTCTGCGTCCCCCATTCGATCTCCTTCGACTCTTAATCATCCCCCCTCGTCCCCATTCATCCCACATCCTACTCGAGACTTATTTCTGCATCCTCACCGGGACGCTGTCTCTCCCCAGAACTGTCGCATTATAAATGCGTCACATGCGTCAGGTAATTCGCCGTTTTTGGTGAAAATTATTAGTTTTCTTGTTTTTACGTTAAACTTCAACACAAAGTAGTAGTTTGTGTAGAAATAAATATTTAGGATTTTTTGGTATTATATATTAAAGTATTCGGGTTCTGTTTGTAGAGAAATATTGTTTTTTTCTGTTAATTGATTTGGGGGAGGAGCCTCCTTGTATAAAAAGGAGGTTTTGCACCTCAAATGGGGTGTGTGTTCGAGGAGGGAGCTGGGTGCACCGCACGAGCTCCAGAGCCAATGCTGGTCATCATTTTTGGACTATCCCTGTAAATATTTGTAAATACTTATTTTCTGCACTTTGTTTTTGCACTTCCGGGAATAAATTCACGAACACTATTCTTTGACTTTGCCATATAGTTTATTTCGTGAAGAAGTACCCACCACAGTCATGATTTCAAATCCCGACTTTGACAGTTTACTGTATGTCTATCCTTCTCTCTCATCCCCTTTTCCCACTCATCTGCCCAGTCAAATAAAGCCTACGGGCCAAAAAAGCTTTAAAAAAAGATATCATAGTTTGAATCCTTCAATTTGGTATTTGGTCTTATTTGGTTAAGATTTAATTATTCTGCCTATTTCGTCTTTAAAAAAATAGTTATTTCTGCCTGTAGTTTTCTAATCTTCCAAGCTAATCATTTTGTTAATTTCAAACCACTTTCATAATATCTTTGTTTCATGTGAGGTCAGGTCATTCATCTCACCTCTTGTCTTTTTAAATTCCTGTAGCATTTGAGGATCCTTCTTTTCAGCATGTTCAGTCTCCAGCAGCTTTAGTTTGTACTGGAAAGATTTTTTTGGCGACAGCAATTACCCTGCCCCTCAAAATTGCCTTGCTGCATCACAGAGAATGGGTGGAGCTTATCATGTCATTGTAGACGAGCATTAAATCTCCAAAGTGTGTTTTTAACCCATCCACAGCGATGTAAACAGGAGCACGATCACTTAGATCTATTGTACTTATGTCGGCCTCTGTAATTTTGGACCTATCTTTGTTGATTATAAAAATAGTAGTCTTTTCTTGTAAAGATCTTATGTCGGTTGGAAAAAATGTGTATATTCATTAGGACATTAGGATTCAACTCTAAATTCCAGTCTCCGCCACAGACAAGGGTTCCCTCAGAGTGGTTTTCAATCAGATCCACAACTTCAGTATAGAAAGTGAGGTCACTTCCTGGTGGAACATATACATTTATCAAAGTAAACACGTACATTTATAGTTCCTTTGACTGAGTAATTTACCATCCTTATCTTAGTGTTCAAAACTCTGTTCAAAAGCTATTCTTTTCAATTGCCCCTGTATGAGGAATAGCTAAGTCTTTAATAACCAAATGTTGAGGTTTTAAGTAATTTAAAGGGTGGAGGGAAAACCATTTTCAGGGATAAAAGGTCCTTTACTGGAGACATATTCACATGTCTCCAGTAAAGGACATAACAAATAAATGGATGATGTAAAAACACCCGACAATCAAGAACTGGACTGACACAATAACAGGGATGAGAGAAATGGAAAGAATAACATTCAAACTTAATTTGGAAAAGGACACATTTGACCAACTCATGGGGACTGTTTTTATACTTGTTTAAATGTTTTTTGTTTTGCGCTTTAGTCATGTTCTGTATGTTTGAAAAAAAAAGGGGGGGATCTCGTTTTTTCTGTGCTTGGTTCCATTTCTGCCTTTGTTGAAGTGTAGCCAAGTACTTTTTAACCCATTTCTTCCAAAAGAGGTCAGCCATGGGTCTGGGTACTGGGTCTGCCTCCATCTACTCGAATAGCAATCTGTGCTGCTGAACAGACCAAGAGGCAATAATGACTCTTTCTTTGATAGTAGCAGGTGATTGGGTTTGAGAAATTTCAAGTCATTTGGATCATCAGACGATGTGGTTATTGGCTGGTCATTGATTATAGTTGTCATTATTAAAATAAATTTGTGTTTTTTGGGCTTAATCAATTGATCAACTTAAAAAGAAAGATAGAGCTAGTGTGATGCAGGTGCTACAATGGGACTAGATCCAAACCCAGACTTGCACCAGCGGAGCAGCTCAGGACCTGGCCGCGCTCAGGTGAAGGAGGTGGGAACGGAGTGAGGTAGTTCAACCTGAGTAGCGCTTCCCGGATGCGAGCAGAGGACGAGGTGCTTTGGATACGATCTGTGGAACTGCTACTGTCTGTGCTTTGCGCCATCTCGGAACCAGCCGCGAACTTGCCTAGACCGGTTTACTGCGCTACATGGTCTTGCTACACTAGACGAGACTCATCAGAACCAGGCGCGCACGTGAGGAAAATTGGCCTGAACCAGCTCGCACCCAGACTGTTGTGTAAAAGTCTCTTTACCCCCGTAGGGGACAAGGCACAGCACTAGGATGTCACCCGGAATCAGTGCACAGAGGACGGTGTGGCAGAAGACGACCAAACCCCCATGTCAGGAATATTGACTGTGTGCCAGGACTCTGGCCAATCCGGACGTGACTTGTTTTTCTCAGAATTAGAACCAGAAAAGGTTTGTTGCCATTGCAAATGAACAGATTTCACAAACATAGGTTTGGTGATTCGGTGCAACATAAAAATAATGAACAATGATAAAACAACCTATATGACATCAAAAAGGGCATTAGAGAAAAACAATTTAAATCTGCTATGAGATGGACCGTAGCTTCCTGCCTGAGGGGAGTGGCCTCCTGCCTGAGGCGATTGGCTCAAATAGTCCATGTCCAGGGTGAGAAGGGTCGGCTGTGATTGGACCTGCTCGTCCCAGAGTCCTGAGACGTACAGGTCCTGCAGAGATGAAGTCTGCAGCTGATCACCTTCTCAGCAGAGGGCGCTGTAGTCTCTGTTTGTCCCTGGCTGTGGCTCCAGTGTACCACATGGTGATGGAGGAGGTGATGGAGGAGGTGATGGTGGAGGTGATAGAGGAGGTGATGGAGGAGGTGATGGAGGAGGTGATGGAGGAGGTGATGGAGGAGGTGATGGAGGAGGTGAGGATGGACTCAATGATGGTCGTGTAGAACTGCACCATCATCAGTTTGTCTTTCCTCAGCTGCTGCAGGAAGTACATCCTCTGCTGGAGCTTCTTGATGAGGAGCTGATGGTGGCTCCTCCCACTTGAGGTCCTGGTGATGGTGGCTCCTCCCACTTGAGGTCCTGGTGATGGTGGCTCCTCCCACTTGAGGTCCTGGTGATGGTGGCTCCCACTTGAGGTCCTGGTGATGGTGGTGCAGAGGAAACGGAAGGAGTCCACAGTGGAGATGGGGGAGTCTGTCATAGTGAGGGGGGGCTGGGGTTCTTTGACTTTCCTGAAGTCCACGATCATCTCCACTGTCTTCTGGGCGTTGATCTCCAGGTTGTTACCGCTGCACCAGGACACTCCACCTCCGCTCCACCTCCTGTAGACAGACTCATCCCCGTCCGAGATGAGCTCGATGAGGGTGGTGTCGTCATGGTGATGAGGGTGTTGTTGTCCGGAAACTTAATCAGTTTTACAGAGTCGTGGCTGGAGGTGCAGCAGTTTGTGTGCAGGGAGAAGAGCAGAGGAGAAAGTACACAGCCCTGTGGAGCTCCTGTGCTGATGGTCCGCGTGTCTGAGACATTCTTCTCCAGCCGCACATACTGCCTCCATCAGGAAGTCAGTGCTCCCCCTGCAGGTGGAGTCAGGCACGTTGAGCTGGGAGAGCTTGTCCTGGAGCAGAGCAGGAGGTGGTGTTGATGCAGAGCTGAAGTCCACAAACAGGATCCTGAGGGGGGACCCGGGTTGTCTCACAGGTCTAACGACAATACCGTGTGCTTTTCCATCCCTGTTAACTTTGGGACCTTATATAGACAGGTGTGGGCTTTTCCAAACTGAGTTAACCACAGGTTGAATTCAAGCTGCAGAAGGATCTCAAGGATGGATGATCAGTAGAAGAATTGAGTGTCATTGTAAATGCTGGGAAAATGTATGTATGTGGGTTTTTTCACATTTATTCCAGTAAACTCCTATTATATAATAATATAATCAGAAATGTGTGTGTGTGTGTGTGTGTGTGTGTGTGTACCTGGGCTCTCCCGGCCGGCGGGGGGTGAATACAGACATGTGCAGCTCTCAGACAGCCAGGTCATCAGAACGCACTCTCCCACTGCTGCCCCTGCTGGCTCGACTCAGGCGGCGTGGGTCGGCGCTCTCCTCCTCCTGACTGTCCAGGTCGCCTCTGCTGGCTGCAGGAGGGGAGTCCACACAGCAGAAGGTCGGGGGCGAATGGCTCTTCAGGTCTCTGGTTTGCTGCTCTGTCGCCAGATTAGCCCAGTTCTGCCGAGTGGCCAAAGTATGGTTGTTGTTATTGCTGAAGTAGAAATGTGTGGATTGGGGCGGCTGCTTGACCTGGGGAGGCAGGAAGGCCGTGCTGCTGGCCGCCACCGCTGTGTAGTTCGGAGGAAAATGTAAACTTTCGGGGTTCATTCTGGAGACCTCCACCCTGTTGTTGTGGGTCTGTGTGGACTCCAGATCCGGAGCCAAGGCACTGGTTACTCCCTGTTTCAGCTTCTTCCATCCCAGATGATAGATCTCCAGCAAATTCAGCAAAAGAGAAACACAGGCCACCACCAGCATGAAGATGATGAAGATGGTCTTCTCCGTGGGCCTGGAGATGAAGCAGTCCACAGTGTTGGGGCAGGGCCAGCGTGCACACTTGTACAAAGGCCTCAGCTTGAAGCCGTACAGGAAGTACTGGCCCAAAATGAAGCCAACTTCAAAAAGAGTCTTGAAGATAATGTTGAACACGTAAGTACGCAGCAAAGCCCCCCGGAGGCGGATTTTGCCATGCTCGTCCCTGATTGGTGGAATATTATTTCTGGCACCCACGTCATCGTCATCAGTAAACAGCCCCTCCGTCTCCACTGTGAATCTGTGGGCCTGGTGAAGGTCCTGTCTCTGCTCTGGACGCTTCTCCTCCAGCCGGACCAGGTGCAGCACATGGCCCAGGTAGATGAGAGTGGGGGTGGACACGAAGACTATCTGCAGGACCCAGAAGCGCAGGTGTGAGATGGGGAAGGCCTGATCATAGCACACGTTCTCGCAGCCTGGTTGCTGAGTGTTACAGGTGAAGTCTGACTGCTCGTCCCCCCACACGTCCTCAGCTGCTGCCCCCAGAACCAGGATCCGGAAAATGAAGAGCACGGTCAGCCACACCTTCCCAATGACTGTGGAGTGCTCCTGGGCGTTCTCCAACAGCCGTCCAAGGAGGCTCCAGTCCCCCATGGCTGGAGATCTGACCCAGTTCAGGCTGAGGGCACAAAGAAAACATCTGGTAAGAACATGCAAACCTTGCCTCTCTGCCTTGTCTCACTCTCCACAGATCCTGTCTCACTCTCCAACTTCTTCTCCTCCACTCCTCTTCTGCTCCTATCTCTGCCCTTCTGACTCTGCTTCTCTTCTGTCTCTGCTCCTCCTCCTCTGCACCTCTTCTGCTCCTTTGCTTCACCTCCTCTGCTCATCTGAATCTGCTACTCCTCTGACTCTGCTCCTGTCTCTGCTGCTCCTCTTTTGCTCCTCCTCCTCTGCTCATCCGCACCCTGCCTCTGCTCCTCTGCCTCTGCTTCTGCTCCTCTGACTCTGCTCCTCTGCTCCACCTCTTTTTGGGCATATGTGGACATGCGCTCCATGGACCACACACACTATATTTAGTGTGTATCAAGACATCTGTCCCATTTTAGAAAGAATTGTATCACTTTGTGAATAGAAATGTCTGGTTTGGTCAAATACAATAACATCATCTGCATCAGGCAGTTTAATGTTCCGTCTCATTAATTGTAACACTGTGAATTGTTTTTAATTGTCTAATAAATTGGGCCAATGGTTCTAAATACAAAGCAAACAGGAGGAGAGACCAGGCACAGCCCTGACGCACCCCTCCTTCCAGAGTCAGTGGATCGGTCACATGACCATTAACTTTAATTCTTGATGTTGGGCCATCGTAAAGAGCCCCAATTTTTTCAAATCATCCATTTTATATTTGGTTAGCACTTGTTAGTCCAGCTACAGAATCAAGTCTTCTCAGCGTCCAAACTCATTATTACATCTTTGTTTAGTTGTGTGTTTGTGTGTGTCTCATTGTGTGTAAAGATGGTCTTATGTCGTCTTGTGTTTGTCGTTTGTCATGAATCCTGTCTGATCTTTGTGGATTCAGTTTGGGAGGATTTGTTCCATTCTTTTGGAATAAACGATAGTCACATTCAGAATAGAAATAGTCTCTATGAGGCACAGTCCAGTCGCTCCTTCCCTTCTTTTGGTCTCAGGGACATGATGTCCTCTTTCACACTAGGAGGGGAGGAGTTTTATTAAGTGACCAGCTAAAAGTGTCCAAAAGGAAAGGAAGTGTGTCTTTAGAGCTTCATAAACTCTGAGGTGTGTCTTTAGAGCTTTATACACTCTGAGGTGTGTCTTTAGAGCTTTATACACTCTGAGGTGTGTCTTTAGAGCTTTATACACTCTGAGGTGTGTCTTTAGAGCTTTATACACTCTGAGGTGTGTCTTTAGAGCTTTATACACTCTGAGGTGTGTCTTTAGAGCTTTATAAACTCTGAGGTGTGTCTTTAGAGCTTTATACACTCTGAGGTGTGTCTTTAGAGCTTTATACACTCTGAGGTGTGTCTTTAGAGCTTTATAACACTCTGAGGTGTGTCTTTAGAGCTTTATACACTCTGAGGTGTGTCTTTAGAGCTTTATACACTCTGAGGTGTGTCTTTAGAGCTTTATACACTCTGAGGTGAACCCATCACTCCTGGAGATTTATTGTTATTTAATCTTTAGATTGCGTCTTGTATTTCCAAAACTGTTATTTCACCTCCTAATTTTCTCATTTTGCTTTTCTGACATAACAGGCAAATTGAGGGTTCAGAGAGGAATTTATATAATCTTCTTTATCTCCTGAAATTGTAGAGAAATGTATTTTATAGAAGGATTCAAATGCTGATTGAATTTGGTCTTGTTTGGTCAAGATTACATAGTTTTGCCTGTCCCGTATTTAGAAAATGGTTCTTTCAGCTGTTTATTTTCCAAGTTTCCACGATAATATTTTTTAGAACATTTAAGTCCACTGTCATAATATCTTAAGAATTGCCTTGTGTATGAAATGTGCTCTACAAATAAACTCGCCTTGCCTTTGTCTGGTAAAGAGCATTTTCTTAACTATTTCCTGTGAAGTCAGATCAATAATTTCTCCTCTTATCTTTTTAATTTCCTGTAGCATTTGAGGACTCCCCTTGAGTTACCTCTAGCAATTTAATTTTTTCTTGCAGATCATTTTGCTTTTTCTCCCTTTGCTTCTTTTTTCGGAGGTTATGGCTATAATTTGTCCTCTCAAGACTGCTTTGGAAGCATAGGATGTACACATGGTGTATCAGCCTAAACACACTATTACATAGTATATAAGATAAGATAAGATATTCCTTTATTGTCCACAAATGGGGAAATTTTGTTGTTGCAACGCAGTAGATCCAGCGGAAAAAGACAGATAACTTATAGGAAGTTTAAAAAACACTCTTAATAGAAGAACTTGTATAAACAAAACCTCTCATTTCTTAATAGGGAATGGAGGGAAAATAAAAATAAAATAAAATAAAAACAGCGTAAGACAAAATAATACTAATAATAATGGTCAAATAAACACTCTATTTATATCAGTAATATGCACATGAATGTGACATTATTGCGTGTGAGTATGACAGTAATTGCACATTAATATGATGGTATTGCACATGGGTATGACAATATTGCACATGGGTATGACAGTATTGCACATGGGTATGACAGTATTGCACATGGGCATGACAGTATTGCACATGGGTATGACAGTGTTTGTTGTAGAGTCTGACAGCAGCAGAAGGACAGAGTGTGAAACGTCTGCTTCACACAGCGAGGGTGGATCAGTAACTGAAGCTGCTTTCCAGTGTGGACAGAGTGTCCTGCAGGGGACAGAGTGTCCTGCAGGGGGCGACACTCATGGTCCATAGATGTGAGTTCAGCCAGGACCCTTCTGTCCCCCACCTCCTGCACCGAGTCCAGAGCACAGCCCAGGATGGAGCTTTGTCCAGCTTCTTCCTCTCCCTCTGTGATGACCACACCTACAGGAGCTGATGCACCACAGAGTCAGAGAAGGTCTTCAGGAGTGGCCCTGTCAGGAGTGGCCCTGTCAGGAGCGGCCCTGTCAGGAGTGGCCCTGTCAGGAGTGGCCCTGTCACTCTAAAAGACCTGAGTCTCCTCAGGAGGTTGAGCCGACTCTGGCTCTTCCTGTTCAGTCTGTGTTATGAGTCCAGTTTGTGGTTCAGATGAACACCAGGTCCTTGTATGAGTCACTCTCTCAATGTCCCGTCCCTGGATGTTCACTGGTGAGGGGGGCGGGGCCTCTGTGGAAGTCCACCACCATCTCCTTGGTCTTCCCCGCGTTGATGAGGAGGTGGTTCCACTGACACCAGTCCACAAACTCCTACTCCAGTCCCCTGTACTCCGCATCATCGTCGTCCGTGATGAGTCCGATGATGGCAGAGTGGTCAGAGAACTTCTGCAGGACACAGCTGTCCGTGTCATGTCTGAGGTCTGCAGTGTGAAAGGGTGAAGAGAAAGGGCGCAAGGACAGTGCCCCCACACTGCAGGTCCCTCACACTGCAGGTCCCTCACACTGCAGGTCCCCACACTGCAGGTCCCCCACACTGCAGGTCCCCACACTGCAGGTCCCCACACTGCAGGTCCCCACACTGCAGGTCCCCCAAACTGCAGGTCCGAGTGTCAGACACACAGTCCCTTGCTCTCACAAACTGGGGTCGGTCTGTGAGGTGGTCCATGATCCACTCTGCAGGTCGTACTCCACACCAGCCGTCTCCAGCTTGTCCCTCAGGAGCTGATGGTGTTGAAGGCGCTGGAGAGATGAAAGAACAGGATCCTCACAGAGCTGCCAGGCTTCTCCAAGTGAGAGAGAGAGCGGTGCAGCAGGAGATGACGGCGTCCTCCACTCCGATGCCAGGCTGGTATGCAAACTGCAGCGGGTCCATGGCTGAACTCACGGTGGAGCGGAGGTGGTCCAGGACTAGCCGCTCCAGTGTCTTCATCAGGTGGGACGTGAGAGCCACTGGCCTGAAGCTGTTGAGGTCTTTGGCGCGCGGTGTCTTGGGCACAGGTACCAGACAGGAGGTCTTCAGACCTGTGGTACCACCCTCAGCTTCAGGCTCATGTTGAAGACATGCTCCATAACTCCACACAGTTCGTCTGCAGGACTTAGTGAGCCTGGGACTGATGCCTCAGGTCCTGCTGCCTTCCTCACTTTAATCCTCTTCAGCTCACTCCTCACCTGTGCTGCTGTGACAGTCAGTGGTTGGCAGGACTGTGTGGTTGGCAGGACTGTGTGCTGGGGGGAT